>NW_013665747.1:262604-263325 GCF_000517525.1 Limulus polyphemus
CGTTTAAATTCCTCAATTAGACATAATTGTCTTAGTTTGTCGAAACTGTTGTCAATATGCACAGAATTGCACCATCGATCATCGTTCTTTCTCTTTCTCAGCTTCGATACGAGCGTGGTCTTTCTCAGCTTCGATACGTACTTGTTCGGCCTCGAAGCGTTTATTTTCTCTTTCAGTTTCGATACGAGCTTCTTCAATCTCGATTTGTTTGAGTTGTGGTTGTATCTCTAATTTATCTTAATCACTCAACCCCGATTGGCTAGTAGGGAATTAGAGTATTCCTCTAATGCTTCCTCAGGCAACAAATCACCATTGACTAGAATTTAGATAATACGCTTTTTAGCACATTTTTTCCCATTGATCTTTTAACTTCTAGTTCTAAAACTTTGGCAATTTGAGCAGTTTATTTTGTTATATCTTTCTAGTTGTTTGAGGGAGGGTGATTCAAGAAAATCTTGATAATCAGACATGATCAAATTTTGTTGGCACTCATAGATATAAATTGAATTATGATATAAATTTTAACTGAGATCGAATTTTGTCTCTGGTTCAGATCTCGGCGACGAGTCCCTAGTTTATTATGTTACTTATTACAGTTTCGAATGTTTTGAAACCGAACTAAATGATAATTAAAATTTATTAGTTAAATAAATGCCGATATGTATCCAATTTATGATATTTGCCAACAAGATTGATACACACAGTTTCTTTTTGAAAACAA
>NW_013665747.1:264134-281066 GCF_000517525.1 Limulus polyphemus
TATCTTGTTGATTCTTACACTCGAGAATCTTCTACAACTTTAGAGAATAGACTGACTTTCGCAATACATATTTAACAGCATAAGTTATGTAAGTTTTAAAATATAAATTTAATTTAAACAAACATCGGTATTAAATTAAATATATAATAATAAATCCGTCACACCCCTAACAAAAATGTTTCATTTTCTTTTATTGTGATTGTTTGCATTCTAACATGCCTGTATATAGCTCGCTTTCGTTAAATTTTAAAGCAATCTAATTATTTTATTTGACTAAAGCATATCAAAAGTCTACAGATAAAACGTATAGGTTTACTTTTCCCTTGGATAAGCAATGCTTATTGTACAACTTACTGATATATGGACACTACACTTACAAATGACTGTTTAACTATGCACTATCTTTACAATAACTACATGTCCTCTCTAGAGCGCATGTCCCCCAGATCAAGACAAACTACGGTTACTAATGAATCTTATTCTCTGTTACACCGTTGCCGCTCTAGAGAGCGTGAAGCAATGATACACTAAATACTGGTTTATAAGTGTAAAGATAATAGTATCTGAACAAGTGTTCTGTAATATCGTCCATGGACGTCTATTTTTTTACAATTTACTTGGATACATCTAAATACATATTCTACACATTAAAATTCGTATTTCTCATGATAGCAACACTAAGGGGTAGATGTTTCTATTCTACTATCGTAGTACCTTATTCACGACCAAATTTAAAACAAAGTTTCGCATCAAAAGCTGCTCAACCATACCACTGGGCAACAATCAATATGTTGACCAGGACATGAAGGGGAAGCCAGCAATTTTATACTCAATATCATCCCCCCTTTCTTTTTAGTTTGCGACTCTACAAGTACAGAATTTCAGTGTTCACATTTGATCATGTCAGTATCTTCACAGGAAAAAGCTACATGAAATACAGCATCGTTATTGTGGGGTTTGCTATAGTCCACCTTATTTATACGAATCAGTTTCTATGAATTCAATGAATATATATATATATATTTATTTTTCGAATATAGCAATCTTTTCTTTAACAAAATGTTGTACACAATCTTCACCCTTTCTTTGCATAGTTGTACAGGTTCTATTTTGGTTCAAGAAAGAAATTCTGCACTTCCTTAATTTCTTTGAAGAACTAAAATAACTGAATTTGAATCCAGGAGTATCAATCTTCTATATATTTGATAATCTATATAAATAATACGCCTGCGTTTGTCTGTCCCGAGCTTTTCTCGCAAATTTCTCAATCAAACGCTAGAAATTTCATAACATTAAAAAGACCTTTGTCCGAGGAGTTCGATTTGCCTATTGGCTTTTCCATTCAGAATCACCTTACCTGTTTTTTGCTTTGTCAAACTTTTTAATGCAACGCGTATGCTGCACGATGGCACAATGTCGTTGTTATCACGTGATGACTGACTTTGATTTCAACTTTAGTTTTTATTTGCAAAGTATTTCACACAAACAACACTTAACCAGCTTGTAATTTCCTAAAAAATAACATTACACTAAATAAAATTGACATGGGCTTTCCCGACTTATAGAGGTCTAAAATACGCATGTACAGTTCGTTCAAAACCATACGCTTATGACTTTGTGAGCAAGCATTCAGAAATTTCAATATATTCAGCTAAGTTTGCCTTCATTGCAACTTTACATTTATTTTACTTTGCAATACTTTAGCTTCGGTTCGCTTCATAGATTGCTATAAACACCTTTTAGCTACTCTTTTCTTTAGTACGAGTTTTATTCTTGGCTTTTGTGAGTTTATATGTTTCAACTCGTAAAACTATCATACACTGAACGTTTTAATATTCTGTATACTAGAATAAATACCATTACTATACATTGTTGTTTACTTTACGTGTAGTTTTATTAAATAAAGTTACGCACGTGTAGCTTTATGTAATAAAATTACGTCTGCGTGAATTTGTTTGTCTGACCGCGTAAATTTTTTCAAATAGACCAGGATTTATCGATCTAACACCTAAAACTTGCAAGAACACGTAGCTTAAATGCTGTGGGTGAAGGTGATAGAATAAGGAAAATTCAAGCGAAGGTCATGAAAACTAAAACAAATACTTTGCTGGTTGCGGCTAGTATATTATAAATTAACATAGCTCCAATCAGCATATCATGATTTCTCCATAGTAATTCGGATATTAAAAATATATTTATGTGAGTTACACTTAAGAAATCATATAATCCTTTAAGTAATACTTTAACTTCATAACCCACTTTTTTTATCTGAAATACTTTTTGGTTGTTAGTTAACCTATAACACACACACATATTTTCAAGTCTTACACACGCACATGTGTATACATAAATATAATAAGCTATTTGCAGCTCATGAGAATCAACTGCAAATAGCCAAATTATAAGTAACGCGAAATATCAATCACAATATCTAACTCGCATAAGGCAAAACAGTTATACCTACTGCAAATCAGTTTCAAAAGGTATGAGCCTGAGGGAAGATAACTGCGGAAATGGTATCCACATCGCAGGTGAAAAATTGTTATTTATGCAAGCAACTAAGAACGAATGTAACACAACGTCCCTGGTCGATCTACCATTCGTCACCTGCGGGCGGTCACGGACTGTGGGTTCGGACATTGCCTCATAATACCAATCACAGAGTCACAAATGTAAAAGCAGGTAACAGATCTCGAAACTACCCTCCCTTTTAATATGTGTCAAATAATACGCTCAACAACGACCCAACGACAAAACACGAATACTGAAATGTATATCGAAAAAAGTTAAACGGATTATACAAATAAAAAAAATTGACGAGTAAAAAAAAACATGATAGAATGTAAGAAAAAACTTATGCGCGTAAACAGGTGGTGAGTGTGACTGCACCCCTGAATTGCACCATATATGTATAAAATATATTCTAAAAAATCTTAGATACCATCAAAATGCTCCAAAGTACCCCAGTATGTCGTTACTCTTTTAATTTTTCTTCCATAAGTAGTACCTCCTTATAGATTTATTCATGAGCTCCTGAAGCTCAGTGATAGTTTAACGAATAAAGAACTGAATTATGTACTGGTTAATGAAGAAAGAATACATATCTACGTTTTAGCAAATTTACACAAATCTTGAAAAACAATCGTAAAAAAATGTCATTAAGTGTCTTTGTTTAAAGGATTCAGTACCTAGAATATCAGTTGTGGTGGATGATAGTAATGTTACTGGACTTAGTAATATTGTAGTTGTGATGATTACGTCCTTTGTTCCTAAAATTCTTTTTAATATTAGAAATTACAGAGATTTTATTCGAGAATTACCGTAGAAAATCATATATTGGTATTTTCTGATATTACAACCTTTTTTCCCTAGTGTTAAATGTAGTTTCGTACAAAACCGTGAAGTGTTTTCTAGAAAAATATGAGGATATTTTACAAAACAGATTTTAACTCTCTTTCTGTTTTAGATGTTAAGTCTTAGTTTGGGGTAATCATGTTGGATTTTAATGGTGATATCACCGACAAAATACCAGGCACTCTTTAGGTATTGAAGTAACTCCCACATATACAACAGTTGTAATGGGTCACTTTGAATACAGGATGTTTGATATATTTTACCTTTGTATTTCTACTGAATATGTTAATTGTCTTGGAAACGTTTTGGATTATTGTTTGGTAGTTTGAAATATTTTACATAACCTTGATCATTTCTGTCAAATAATCAATTTCATGAAGAATTGAACTCCATTTAACCTGTGAAAATCATAATAAACCTCTTCCATTTGTGAATTTTTTATTATAGTGTTTGAAGGTAGATATTTAAGCACTAATAATGATTACAAACGTACCATTTCTCACAGATACTTAGATTTTTAAATGAAGCATACTAAATACCCTAAGTTAAATATTCCTTGCAATTTAACTGAAAAATTATATATATGATTTACTTCCTAACCTGTGCCAAGACAAAAAGCATTAAAAAATGTTACTCAATTAAAGAAACAGTGTTATCTTGAAAACGTAAATATTAGGGGTTAAGATTGCCGAGACAAAGTTTGGAGAACCCAGAAATGTAAAGAAAAGAAAAGACACTCTTCTGTTTGTTATCACCAATCGATTAAGTGTTATTACCTATCGTTTGAAAATATATATTAAACAGCAAAATTAAAAAATGTATGTATTTATATGAACCAGAAAGAGTAATTGTGACTTGTCTCGAAAAGATTGCATTGAGGAAGAAAAATGTATTCGTGGTTCTTTTGGCAGATTTTTTGTGTTACTGTCCCCTATACCTGTAATTCATTCGTTTCGTTTCATTTTCAGCGCAAAATTACAAAGTGGGCTATCTGTACTATGCCCATCGAGAGGAATCGAATTCAGGATTTTAGTGTTGTAAGCCCGTAAACTTACTACTAACCCTCTGGGGGCTTAATTATGTACTATTTCAGGTGATTTATGTTGGAGAAATTGAAAATTCAGGATTGAGTATAAACTCACATAAATGTCATAAATGTAATTCAGGATTGAGTATAAACTCACGTAAATGTCATAAATGTAATTCAGGATTGAGTATAAACTCACGTAAATGTAATCCTAAATTAGCTTTTTTCAAGAAAAATAACTAATTTAAGAGAAATATTTTCCAATGTTTCTCCAGTTTTGGTTTTGTGGGGAAAAACCCAAAAAAAATTGTGGAAGGCCTTCTAAATAATAAATAGATGATTAAACTATAGAGGGCGGTATCTTAACGTACCAGCAAATTTGAAAAATAATCTAAAATTTAATTGATTTAAACTTTTGCATGGAAACAAAACTAACAAATACAGGATTTAATGCTGTAACGTGAGTATAGTTTTCAAATTATATATTTAATTGCTAATTGTTATTTTTTTGTTTTACAATTACATCTAACTTTAAATTTTTAACTACAGTTTATTTCACTTGAGATTTTATTTCAGTCTTTTATTTTAATACTTTTATTAGTTTTATCAACTTTGCCTTTTTCCAGATATACGAAATCGATTATATAAAATACTTTGAATAAAATTAACTATAAACATAGGTCTTCGTTTCTTTTTTGCATATATCTTTAAACGCGAAATATGTTGTATTTATTGGTATTTATGAATCGCAATTCGTTATTAAAGTCCTAGTGTCAACATGCAAGCAATGGGGATTTTGTTAAAGAATTGCGTTTCCCAAAACTAATAAATTCTTAAAAGCAATTAAGCTTAAAATAAAACTAAGACAAATTTTCACCTTCATGATTAACTATAATAATAAAGTGAACATTAGTGAAGCCTATTTCTTTTTGATTTTGTTTTTATCGAAATTTTAAATATTTCTTACCTGAAATTGTACATATATAATCATAAATGTGTATTATAAGTTTCAATAATTTTAATAAATTTAAAAGTAATACACAGTTTAGTGTTCATTGAAAGGTTCCTCGATTTGTTAAAATATAAGCAAATCTCACAGCTTGTCGAGCTGTTACAATCATTTCATAACCGTAGTACTCAGAAGAAGACAAAGAGGAAAAAAAATGTTCTCCTCTCTAATTAACAATATCGAAAAGGAAAAACCAGGAATTTGTATAGACTAAGATGACAATGAAATGTACCTTCTATACATATAACATGAATATTGATTTTCGAGTTCAGGCAGCCCTAAAACACTGATGAATATGTATGGGTAAATGTATATATATAGTGGTCTTCCTTAAACCATTCGATGAATTTCTGTCAGACTTCATCATTTGATTGATTACTTCAGTAGGTCTAGTATGTCATTTCTTGTTGTACTTTCATTACTCTCGATATTTATCAACGGAGGCGTGCATGCAGTATATATATGATGCAGTAAGTGCTTTAGCTTCAAATGCGTTATTAATTGCCTTAGAAGCAATCTCTAAATGAATGTATCAGTGTTAAGAATATATATATCCTGAAAACAACAAAAATAATAGCAACTACATTTACCCCACAACACATTCTAAAACTAATTATCCAGTTAAATATGACATGTTGTTTATCGAAGGTATTTTGTAACTTTTGGTATCCCAATCGATTCATTGATATACAATTTCTACATCTCTGAAACCAAATCGAAGTAAATGTCGATGAAACTACGATAGAGTTGACCATTTTCGTGTATCGACGTGCATGGGGTATATTATATAAGTTTGTGAATAATCATTAACTATGTGATATGAGAGAATGCACATAGCAGCTGCGCACTACATATAAGTTTGTTAGTTTATTAACATACTAATGTCAGTAAACAACGTACATTGCATGTCTGAATAGCCCATTTTGTGCTGAAACTTACAGTTCTGTAATTTACAAAGAGTCATTCAGTCTTTTTAGAATCATACAGTTCTATAACTTATTAAGACTCGTGCAGTCTTCTTAAAAACATACAGTTCTATAACTTACTAAGACTTGTGCAGTCTTCTTAAAAATCTACAGTTCTGTAATTTACTGAGAGTCATTCAGTCTTTTAGAATCATACAGTTCTATAACTCATTAAGACTCGTGCAGTCTTCTTAAAAACATACAGTTCTATAACTTATTAAGACTTGTGCAGTCTTCTTAAAAATATACAGTTCTGTAATTTACTGAGAGTCATTCGGTCTTCTTAAAAACATACAGTTCTATAACTTATTAAGACTCATGCAGTCTTCTTAAAAATCCACAGTTCTGTAATTTACTGAGAGTCATTCGGTCTCCTTAAAAACATACAGTTCTATTACTTATTAAGACTCGTGCAGTCTTCTTAAAAACATACAGTTCTATAACTTATTAAGACTCGTGCAGTCTTTTTAAAAATCTACAGTTCTGTAATTTACTGACAGTCATTCAGTCTTCTTAAAAACGTACAGTTTTACAACTTATTAAGACTCATGCAGTCTTCTTAAAAAGTCTACAGTTCTGTAATTTACTGAGAATCATTCGGTCTTCTTAAAAACATACAGTTCTAATAATTTATTAAGACTCATTCAGTCTTCTTCAAGTTTGTCGTAAGCAGCCTTACCTATTTAGAGAAAACTTGTATATCTTAGTACTAACTAACAAAGTTTATTGTACAGAAAGAAGATGAAAATCATGATTTGGTGTCTAATGACATAAGAACCAAATGCCATAAAACGAAACTATTATTTTATCTTTAAGTGCAATAAATGTGCTATCATTCCTTCAGGGTTTTTTATGTCTACAACTCTTTCATTTAAAGTAAAAAAACAATGAAATAAACTAAATATCTTATTATCACATTTCTTATCACTCATATAAATAAAACTCATCGCCGTGCATTTGGAACAGTGTTCCCGGAGCCGCGGCTGTTCTTCGCCCGTTCGAAATGAAGTGATTCTCCGTCTCTTACACGGCTCACTAGACGCGTAATATAGAAGTCGTGTATTAAACAACAACAAAACTAGATTACTTCTTCTCCTTCCACTCAAGTGACTCAGAAAATATATGAGTTTATATAAATTTCATTAAGGACATATGTAAAGGCTACCCTATTACTAGTCACCTTACGATCTAAAGCAGGGATTCTCAAACTGTGGTACGTGGAGTTAATGTCGGTGATACAAGACACAATTTATATCAAAAATCACGAAATTTGTAATAAGCCTTATCTGAGCTTTCCACATACATATACATACTACTCTCCACACTTATAGATTCACCCTCTACTTGCATTGATTCGCCAGTATTTTCCTCTTCTAAAAATTGACAAAAATAGTACCACATATTCTTCAATCGTGCCAGAAAAAAAAAAACGTTCGCATCTTTCGCATTGATGGATAAGTGTTAAAATAATAATTTTTTTTACTGAATTTTTGTCTTTTTTTAATTAGGCCTGGGCTTGTAATTTAACGCGAAACGTTTTAGAACCACTGATCTAAAGACATTACATCGTTTACTGTTGACGTGTTCATACATTACCAGCAAATACAATGTACTGTTCTTTAAACCTACACTGAGATTAGATACGTCATCAAGCTATTAATTAGAGTAAAAAGTTTTACATTTAACAAGACACATAAAAAGTCCAGTATTACGTGATGACTTACCTCCCATTAGGTTATATTAGTACACAGCACACGTGGTTTAAGTGATTAGCGCCTAGTTACTCCCACTTCAACAAGTTCAGAAGAGCCTGGGGCTAATATTATTCTATGTGAACGAAACTGCCTGTTTCAAATGTCTAGTAGCTAACAAACTAATTCTCTCTTACAGTTTTACACTTTGAAAATTGATTTGATTTACTTCTAGTAGAGATAATGGTTAAATTACTAGTCTGCACAGTAAGTGTGTGAACGTTTTCTTATCTTTCGGCCACGAATGAGATTTCAGGTGTGAAACTGACATCAAGCGATTTCAGAATTTTTCATTATTTCTAACCTACTCACCGTTGAGAAAAACTTTTGTGTTTCCCAAAGCGTGGATATAACCTGTCTGATACTATCATTAAACCAGTAGCTTTTTTTTTCTTGTATAACAACAAATATGCTAACAAACAAACAAGAAATCAGTTAATATGAAGGACAAAAAACTGAACATTCAACCATTTGAAATGTGAATACAGTAAAAAACATATTTTCCAAACCCTAAACAATTCGGCAAGGTAATGCTAAAAACTGACATAATAGCAGTCGGATTGTTATTCCTATTTAGATGAAATGCTTTTTTTATAAATTACTTCTGGAATTTGTGGTTGCTTTTAACATATACTTATGAATGGACAATGTACTAAATTAGAGCAATAGCTTAAAACTAAACAGAGTATATGCAAGTGAAAATGTACAAAAACCTGAATAAACCTTACTTGAAAAACAAAAGAAACATATCAAGCCGTCTCAGTAATATCCCTAAACAAAAAGACGCATGCTGCTAAAATCATAAAATAAGATAGGTCATTTTGAATAACATATGTTCAAGAATAAAACGTTTAATCTAAAACATTAATATTTTATCCCATTGCACTACGAACATTCACATATTTAGGTTTTAGACAACGCACGATTTAGAGCATTTTCTTACTCTATAAGCGTATCCTGTTATTTCATTTTTCTTTTATAAAATATTGTGAAACAATGGAAATAAAAAATACACTTTATCATAACGCTGTGATGGTTCTTTCGTTTAGTGTAACATATATGTATTTTGTTGGTACCCAAGAGGTACAGCCGGGAACCACAGCGTTTGTCATGACAACATCTCCAACAGACAGAGGCGGAGCAACGAAAGTGGGCGATGGCTGGTGTGGCTTCCAACATAAAACTGCATTGTTCCTAGGCAAACCAAGATGGCGTCGTGTCGCGGTGTTGAAGAAAAACGGTTAAAGCAGGAGCGCTATAAAAAGTACGAAGAGGTAATTTCATTAATTCGTTAATAATTAATGTGATGAAGTACATGAACGGTATAACGTAAAAGTGTGTCGAGCTCTTTACCTCTACAACACAATTTTCTGAACGAATGAAATCATCTGACAATTGAATTCGGGCTGCCATAACAGCTACTAGAACTTTCTAAAATATATATTTCCTGTACCATAAAAAATAGTTTTTAATTAACCCAAACATCTTACGCATAAGTGTAATTCCCTTATCTATCAAAACATAAAAGGATAGTTCGACGATAAACTGTTATGAATGATATTAATGAGGCACTGTTAGAAGTTAGTTACTGCTGGATTTCTTCAAAAAAGCTTAAGGTTTTATTTTAATATTTAGCCTGTTTATGTATAGGAAATAAAATTGAATTCTATTTAAATGACGAGTGTTTGAAAGGAAAAATTACACCCGAAATTAAATGTTACGCTACTTAAAAGAAAAGATTAAATTGTTTTAGTAGATTATGAAAAAACAGAACAAAGGTATAATCTGTGGCAAACATTCGATGTAGTTTAGTGTATATATATAAACATGGATGTGTTTAAACTTTATAAAACGATAAATTTATTTTACTCTTCAATACAATTTTATGTTTTTCTAATTTGTAGTCAGAACTGTAATAAAAGTAAGGTACCAATGTGTAAATATTGTAGCAAACGGTAGCTTATAGTATGCAGCGTGTTTGCTGATCAGTTTCAAGCTCTTTATAACATGTCATTTGTTCTGAATAAATATTAATGGAATAAACGTTCACGTTTCACTTATGATGAGCAACTATAATAGTTACTATAATAGTTTGTTTGCAAGTTTTAACAATTACAATAACTGGTCATTTTTAGAGATTTGTTTAGTAAAACGAAAGTTTATGTGTGTGTGTGTGTGTCTGGTCAAAAAGTGAGCAAAGAGATTATTGTGTCATAATATCAATAACTGTGAAGAGTTTCACGAAAAAAATCCAAGGGTTGATACCTTAAAACCCTCTTAAGCCCTTTCTTAACTTTACGATAGGTAAATATGTATCTTAAGACGGAAATAAATAAGACCACCGCCAAAAATTACATAGGATAAATATTCTTATTTTAACATAAATTGCACTTGTAACAAAAATAATCAAGGGAAAAATGTGACCGTTTTTAGTCAATAATGAAAAATCTGCCGGTTGAAAAGTATTCTATGACTTACAGTGTTTTAGATTAAAATAATCTTGTTAAAATATGTAAAAAGAATGATACGTTAAACTTATGAAAGCTAAAAAAGTGTGATTAATAAAACATCAGGACATTTTGTTTACAACTTTTATTTAATTTAGCTGACCATCAGGTTTGATTTTAAAGATTCATACATTCCCGATACATTGTGTTCCTAAAACAATTCTTAAGTCTTTCTTGGCCAAGACATTCTTATAGGTTTGTAGAACAACTTAGGAAACATCTTACCAAAATTCTAAAGTTTCATCTTAAGTTTTGACTGAAACTGAGTCCTGGTCGAGAAACAATAATCAAACTGGAAAATTCGTTTATTGTGTAACTATCTGTAATAAGGAACAGTGAACACGTGTTATTAATAAAACTGTGCAGATTGTTGAGTAAATGGAATTTATATTTCACTTTTCGAGGTAAGTTTAACTTTTATTCTGTACAATGAATGGATGCGTATAGCTTTATTTTCACATAATACAAAAAAAAATCTAATATATAATTTGTAACATAATCATATGAGGAGATGGCGTCTCTATTTCTGTTTTCTGTTGTACTTGCGTCTTAGGTAACATTTTAATCATATGTATAAATGTTCTATATATTATATGGATAATCCAGGTTTAACAGTTTAATACCAATTGATTTTCTTGGGTAATTATTTGTTCTTTTATCATGACTAACAGTTGAATAATGTATACTTGCTTTCTTTAGGCTCAGCTAGATGTTTATGTTAAACCAACGTGCAATAACAACACAGAAACTGTGAACGATGATCTGTTAGAACTTTACACAGATTAATTGAGTGAATTAATCTAGACTCAGTGCAACACACCGAACTTATTTTCCTCATATTTAATAGAGTATATAACGTCAAGCAAAGCACTTTTTTATATTTTGAATACCCAGAAGACACCGGCTAATAAAACTAATACTTATTGTCAATGCATCGCTCTTAACTCGTCTATTACAAGTTTCCTGTTTTTTTGTAAGGATAACAAATAATATCATTTCAGCTGCATTTTGTCAGTTTCAGTCCATCAAGATAAGACGTGTCTGTTAATACCAGGCCCAGGTGCATTGTAAAACTTTCTAATAGTAAGAGTAACAAACCTAATAAAATATTACACATGTAATGTTTTATTGTTTTTATAACACTACAGTTGTATATAGTCCTTTTGCTTTTGCATTACCTTTCAGACAAGTCCGTTTGTGTTTAAAAAGTCCAATTCAATATGAAAATAACAGATTGAGTCATATCGATGTTTTCTTAATAGTATTGCTATTAGCAATTATGCAATGAATTCGCAAATATGAAGGAAAAAACTACCGGGAAGACAAATGTATACTTATATATATTATTTACTAAAAATAACGTTTATACGTCAGGAAAAAGACGGTTCGAATACAGAAAAATTCCAACATAATTAATTGATAAAATTCTACCAAGACAATACTAGAGTGTTTATCTCTTAAATTTCAAAAAGCACGTGAAAACACTATGGATACTCCTTACCTAGTTTTAAGAAGTTACATGCATATACCGTTTCTATACTACATATCTGAAGTGCTGAATACAGTTTTTTACTTTTGTTCTGGTGGAGCACTTCCTATCTTTTAACATTTCAAAATATACAGAACATCACTTTTATTATTATAAGAAATTAAATCCAGTATATTGCAACAAGTTTGAATTTAACATAAAGATCGTTACAAGACTCACATACACACATATATATATGTCGCGTACATGTTGTAGTCATTCCTATCATAAATGACATTCAATATTTACACCGTTATTTCAATCAAAGAGAAATCTCCAAATATGGTGAACAAACATTTTATTTAGCAGCTTACAAATATTATCATCGTACTCCGTTATGACCTTACTTTTATTTCTATTTTAATAACTACCGGTACAACACTTTTTATTCTGTCTCTTCCAAAAAACTCAGTAGCAAATTACTCTTACGGTAGACTTTGGAAGCTATTAAGAAAGCGGTACGTTAAGTATTTCCCCAAACGTTTTGATCTACAAGTCAGTGTTTTCTGTGAACCATTTTGTATGAGAGCAATTACTAACATAGGTGAAACAGAAGTTAGTAAAACCGTTATTGTTTAGTTTTATGCTTTGGTCTATATAATCATAAATCTTGAACGTTTACTAAAGCGATGGTTTGGCTGACATTGTGGAGCAATAAGTGATAAGATTGAGATTGAGTTTATTAAAAGAGCTGAAAAAGTAAATACAGTACAATCATTTTACCAAAGTAACAAAGCGACAAAGTAGTGCTATAACTTTCAAAAATCAGAATATCAAATGATTTTTACAGAATATAAGAACTTTCAATGTGTATAGTCAACCAAGTGTATTTGCGAGATTTTACACATGGAACGATTGTTCGTGAATTAAGAAAAAGGAATATTACACCAAACAAGGAAGAGTTAAGACATTTTGAAACGTTGTTCTTTTATCATAGCATAACGTCATAACGCAAAACCTAGTCTTGTTTGTTTAACTCAAATCCACCCAATGGACTATCTGCGTTCTGTCCACCACGAGAAATCGAATCCCAAATGTTTGCGTTGTAAGTCCGCAGACTTACTTCTGACCCACCAGGAGACATGTCGGACTTAATATGGCAGAGAAACTTGTTCCTTATCACTGTTATGCATTTAATCTCTTTGAAAGGTGATTCCAACGATCGAAAGCATGTAAAGAAATGCAGAACAAGGGAAGAGTCTATAAACAACGAATATTAAGGCATGTCTTCATTTGGTTTAAAAGCAATAGAATGTAAGAACTAATAACGATAATAACTTTAAACTAGCAAAAATAACGAAATTGGAAAATTACATTTCCTAGCCAAACCTGACTAAAAATAAAGACGATTTATATGTTAAAATAACGTGTGTTATATGTTTTATTTACATATAAAATTTATATGTTTTTAAGGGATAAAAAAGAAAGTTTGTACTTGTAATAAAACCACCTTGAGTATCAAACTGTTCGACCAAATCTCTGATTAAATTAGTATTAATAAACTTGAAACTATATGTTCATTCTAAGTATAGTATTTAAAATCCATCAATGAAGGTATAGCTGATATGTAACACTAAGATGACTAGAATAACTCCCGCCTTGACTATAGTGTACAGTATTCTATAAAAATGTGTTAGATAGTTATTGATCTTAAAAATTAGAGTTTGCACCATTATCACTTTCTCTATCTTAAGGATTTATTGAAGCCGTAACTGTCAGTGTGAAGTTACAGTTGTTTCATCATAAAAACAATGCATAAAATGTAAATGTTTGCAATCAACATAATTGTTTTTATTAAATTGAACCCCAAAAATATTAGCCATGAAATATTTCTCATCTTTGGTTTCCCAGACATTTGTATTCGTTAAATTTTTTCACAAAGACAGAAAAGATCTCAGTATACTTGTAGTATACAAAACTATCACATGTAAAACATGTGTAAGAATTATAGATTACATTTTAATGATGAAAAGCCGATAGAAAATCTATTTCTGTTTCGCACCAAATATTTTATCAAAATATTATATTTACTGCTACAGTTTGGTAAAAAAATACAACACTTGATCATTTAGTTGCACATGAATGGATATAATTTGATAGACATTTAAAAAAAAAAGATCAGCACGATACAAATTATACAAAAATCGATTCACGATAAATCAGTTTTTACAAAAAACGTAATAAACGTTTTCTTTTTTGTTTTTCATTTTACCCAGATGAAGCCACCTTCATGAAATACTTCTATATAAAGTTTTAAAACCATATTTATATTTAATTGTGATAAAGCAACAGAAGATAAAATATAAAGAAACAAAAATCAATAAAACGATATTATAAAAATCATCTATTCACCCTCACAGTTGTAAATGTTTCTGGGTTTTCTTCTAAAAAAATAATATCTTCTAAGACAGAGTAACAAAATTGTATGATTCAAAGTGATTTTGTGTTGTGTACGTACCCAACATTATGTAGCATAGAGGGTTGTATGAGTTAGTGTTACTACGCCTTTTAATAATAGTCCACTACAAAATAAACAAATGTAATGCATTCTATTTCTATATATAAATATTAGAAAATAAACTATTGAAAACTCATTCAGCAACAACTTTCTTTCATCATAGATTTGATCCTGAACTTTCATCTCTGTTCGATTATTATTATACATAATAACTTTTTTTTATAATATTCAAAATGCCTAATAGTTTAACGATTGTCTTTCTATATGAATTAAACTAAAACATTAAATCACAACTTCTTCAGCAAGGTACAGTTATTTACTTAACATTATACATAGAAAAAAAGAAAGAGAAGAACATCCAGAGGTTATACCTTTCACTTGAAAATACATGACATGTTGCACTTTGTAAAACTATGTAAGGTATATACTGAAAACTTATTATATCCAGTTACCTGTGAACGTAAATAAACGCCCTATGGAATCGTGGCTTCGTGACTGTGACGGCTCCCTCTCTATCTGTACTAGCGCTCTAGTTGCTCCAGTCTCTGATCTATTGTTGTTGTTTTTTATCTGATAAGCAAACAGTGAGTCACATATATATATAGAATGTATAACACCATTCCAAGTTTCTTGTTCTTCATTTATATTATTTGAAGTGTCTAAACTCAATAATACGCAGAACCGTTCCAAATTGATGTCAACACTCAGCGACTATGAAAGAACCCTGCCAAATACTCAAAAACACGATGCGCTCTCCAGAACAGACGATCAATGAGTACACTTGATCGGCAATAAGCAGGAACAAAATAAGATTTATAATAAGTTGATCAACCAACATATATTTTATAGTTAAGCTATTTACGAATTACATTATATTATATAGTCTATATTACGACGCAACATAATAAAGATCAGTGTATTTAGAATTATTTTAGTACTTGAACAAATTGGTAGTGGCTCTGTTTTTATAAGCAAGGTCTTCACAATATAGAATCTACAGTACGACCGTACTCTTTCCCATACGTATAACAACCTACTGTCAAAACCAGCCAGTCGCAGTTCAGTTTCTCAATGCTCTTTATTGCATGAGAATATTAAAAGTTTAAGTGCAAATCTTGCCAGAGGTGAAACACTTTCTATACTTAGAACTTCCCTCGTTTAACTCTGGGCAAAGGTTGTAAATCGAGGTATGGACTCAAAAGACAAACTGTTTGAAATGTCCCCGAAACTTCTATTGCATGCAATAAATTAACCGTCGCTGTCACACTGAGCGTATAATGGGAAACCAGCGTCCACACCAAACTTGCCTGTGTATATGTGTGTGTGTGTACAAAATAGCATTAAACTACGGGATGATTCCCACAATGATCACTTTTATAAAATTATAGTCGTGAGAATGTTTATCAGCAATTGTAAAAACACACACACGCACACTCAAAATGGCGTTCATATATTATATTTAACAAGCGAGCTTGGGCTGTTTAATGCTAACAATACGCTTAAAACTACGAACTGGTTCATAAATGCAGACAGAGAAAGTTTTTTCTCTGCTTTCATGCTTCTGAGCTGAAAGCAGGTTTTGATTCGCTGCTCCGTCAGGCCGAAAGAACAAGAGATCTTTCTCCAACGAGTCAAGCAGTAGTTAAAGTATAATTCCTTCTCCAACTCAGACGTCTGGTAGAAAATGTATTTCTCCTCAACCGTTTAAGAACTCTCCCCAAAGCTATTACAGGCAGTCTGGGATGCAATGAATAAATATAACGTGTAATTAATCAAGTTTTTCATAACTTTTAACCTCTCCTCTAAGTCCTCTTATAGATAGCTCAGACACAGATTAATATCTTATTGAGAAAACAAAATCACGTAGTACACGATATTACACGTGACGTCTAAAAGTATTACAGGCTAGAGGTAGCCGAGCGTGCTGAACGTAATAAACAAATTAAACTAGCTGAAAGAAAAACGTGTATCAAACATCTTGTTTAAGCTTGTATTTAAACCTGTATAAGGTTTCTTCCACAAGTAAAGGTTAGGTTAGAAGCCTGTGGGTGAAATTATTGACATGGTTCAATCTGATGGCGGTGGTAAGATTAATAATCTATTGCAGAATAGGAAGAGGAGAGGCCAGACAGGTTACTTCTTCCTAAGATGAAAACATGCTGTTTTCAGGGGTTAAAGATATGTCGTTCTGATGCATTTTCTGGATACTGAAATTCAAGGTTAAATGTGTTCAAAAATAATAAACAATTAATAATGGCTGGAGGCGGCTTAAATGGGTAATGAAGAACAACTTTAATATAAGTTTAACATAACAGCAAAGATTGTGTATCTTT
>NW_013665747.1:281550-283288 GCF_000517525.1 Limulus polyphemus
TGTACATTTGCTGTTATGTTAAACTTATATTAAAGTTTTTCTTCATTACCCATTTAAGCCGCCTCCAGCCATTATTAATCTCAAAGTGGGTTCCTCGTCATCGAATAATAAACAATTGTTGTGTTCTTAGCCTATGACGCGATGTGATAAAATATGGTTGTGTTGAGCACACTGGGTGAATACAATAACACTAACATCTATTGCACATTTTACATTTGACTGCAGTTGTTGCCCATGATGGTTGTTATGCTAATGATTTTGTGAACTGTAACCAAAATAAGGGTTCATAATCAAAGCAGATGCTATTATATGAAATTATCTGTGACTTTTAAAAACTCCTTTCGTCCTGCTGATAATCATGTTCATCACTAACATCTCTACAATCAGCTTGTTATAATAATATCTGTGTTCATTAAAAAGAGGGAATACAATATGCCACTAAAAGCTATGAAACATTTACTCTAATGGTATTCAAATGTAAGGTCTGTATAGGTTCAAAAATTAAAAAAAAAGTTTTATTTTGGCAAAATATTATTCCTTTATGTACGAACTTTTTGTTTCTATAAGTTATAGTAAGGCCCAGCATGGCCAGGTGGTTAGGGCGCTCGAATCGCAGTCTGAGGGTTGCGGGTTCGAGTCCCCGTCACACCAAACATGCTCGACCTTTCAGACGTGGGGGCGTTATAATGTGACGGTCAATCCCAGTATTCGTTGTTAAAAGAGTAACCCAAGAGTTGGTGATGGGTGATGATGACTAGCTGCCTTCCCTCTAGTCTTAGGGACGGCTAGCGCAGATAGCCCTCGTGTAGCTTTGCGCGAAATTCAAACAAACAAACAAAGTTATAGTATCTTAGTAATGCCTATTATTAATTTTTGTCATTTTTCATTGGAAACTGAAATAATTCCTGTTCATTTAATCAGAGTATTTAAACAAATATAAAGGCTATACTAGAGATAAAGAATTATACATGCGATTTTATGCGTCAGAAGTCATTAATAAGTATGAGTTTTGCGCTCAGGAACGCCCCCCAGTGGCACAGCGGTATGTCAGCGAACTTACAACTAGAAACCGGTTTCGTGGTGTAGCTTTGTGCTTAACTTCAAACACTCTGGAGTTTTTTATATCGAATTTATGTAAAAAAAAATGGAGAGAAAGAAATCAAAGGAAAGGAAAAAATTAACACATTCAGACTATCTTAAAAGATCTTCAAAGTTTATGCATATTTTTTGATAAAATTAATTTCAAAGTATGGACACTTTTACTTGTATACGTCTCAAGGTCAGTTATGTAGCAAATGAGAAATGATAAAAGGAATAACAAAAATGAAAAGAAAACAACTCACCGACAAATGTGTGAAACGTGATAGAAGCGAACAGTTTAATAACAATAAACATGCACGATTCAAGCTGTTTCTATATGATTGGTAATGTTTAAAGTAGGTTTCTATAGGTCCTAGGTCTCCAACTTAATTTAAAAGACTTATACTTCATTTTTAAACCAACACACTTTATTCCTTTAGAGCATGTATCCAAGCAATTTTGATGGATTATATCACAGATGATATCTAAAAAACTAAACTGTGTTTTGCTAGACTATCTCACATCGGGTTATTTTTTGTTTTGCTATTTCACACTTTGTTTTCATCACTGAAGAATGAAGCCTGTTGTCTGATTTTTAAAGCTAAGCTGATATTCAATGGTATCAACATAGGAAAACATTGTTTAAGCTAAGTTTAAC
>NW_013665747.1:284226-292318 GCF_000517525.1 Limulus polyphemus
AGTGTGTAATAAAATAATTTTGTATATTTATATATTCGGTTGTTTTCTTTATCATGACATTATAAAGTAAGCATATAGCTACATAGGCCATAGATTCCACATATATATCACACAGCTAGTATTTTAACCTTTCAAAACGATAATTAGATGCACTAGACGTTATTAATATGTATTAAAATTTAGTTTTTAAAATTTTAAAAGTGACGGTCAAATCCCACTACTCGGTTAGGCAAAAGTAGCCACAGAGTTGACGGTGAGGGCTGTTTACAGATAACTCCCTTCAGTTAAATATGAATGGCGGACATGCGCAGATGGTCCGTGTGTAGCTATGCACGAGAATCCCAGCAAACAACATTAATGATAATAATATTTCACTGACCATCTCTTTTTATATTTTGGTTATGGGGGTCACGTTTGGAAGACTTTCTAATATGCCTTCATATTCTTACTATTTTAATAAAATCCGTAAACACTAGTGTATAACATCCCGCAATTCAGAATATAAAAAAAAACACAAAATTAAATTATAGCTTTAATGTGTTTAAGGAAAAGAAAAGTTTATAGTCTACGTCCTTTCTTGTAATACAACATTTTCACTGTTTTAACAGTGTAATTATATAAATATAATTATGATTCTGAAACTATCTCATTTAAAATTTTATTTTGCTTTTAGAAAATAAGTTTTTTGTTTCCTCTACTGCCATTTTTATCTACACAGCTTGAAAGTCCAACTAGTTTCAGAAGTTCAGTACCATTTTCTGACTTCCCACAAATATCTTTTACTTTTATCTACACAGCTTGAAAGTCCAACTAGTTTCAGAAGTTTAGTACCATTTTCTGACTTTCCACAAATATATTTTACTTTTATCTACACAGCTTGAAAGTCCAATTAGTTTCAGAAGTTCAGTACCATTTTCTGACTTTCCACAAATATATTTCCCTTTTATCTACACAGCTTGAAAGTCCAACTAGTTTCAGAAGTTTAGTACCATTTTCTGACTTTCCACAAATATATTTCACTTTTATCTACACAGCTTGAAAGTCCAACTAGTTTCAAAAGTTTAGTACCATTTTCTGACTTTCCACAAATATATTTCCCTTTTATCTACACAGTTTGAAAGTCCAATTAGTTTCAGAAGTTCAGTACCATTTTCTGACTTTCCACAAATATCTTTTACTTTTATCTACACAGCTTGAAAGTTCAACTAGTTTCAGAAGTTTAGTACCATTTTCTGACTTTCCACAAATATATTTCACTTTTATGTTATATATTCAAACATCTATTGCTTCCTTTTCTAATATTATCTTTCACATAATAGTTCAAAAATACAATAACGGCAACTTTTACAGTAGCCAAGTCCTGATTTTGATGATTAGAACATTTCGACCCATAGTATTGGGTCATCATCAGGTAAAAGTTTCGTTTTTTTAATGTAACTTTTACCTGATGATGAACTGATAATATGGAACGAAAAGTTGTAATCATTAGAATCAGAACTTGCCTACTGTAAAAGTTGCTTAATCAATAGGTTCCTCACTAAACATTATCTTTCACATAGACTTTTGAATGAGATACGTGGATTATCCCGTTACTATCTTCTTATACATGAAATGTTTTGTAAAATTTATATTTTGGTTATAATCTTTAAACCATTTCAATAGAAATACCATGCCAGAGATAAGTAAAGTTGTTAGGAGATGTTTCATTCAACATAAGAAAAACTTTAATAAAATAAAGAATGCAGTCTTTAATGTGATATTTCTTCACGTTTCTTAGATCTAAAAAGCTTCGCTATTTTAGAAGTTTAAGAACAAAAAGGTACATTTCTTCTGAAGAAATCATGTTGTTACATTTATAACAAAGTTTTCTTCATTACCCGTTCAAGTCGTCTCCAAACTTTTATTTTCTAAAAAGTAGGTTTCTCGTCATCAAATGTAAGTGATGTTATTGTTTATAGCACTATAATAACCTTCAGCTTTAAAATACAATCAGTATTTATCAAAATGAAACTTCTCTCATATGAATATCATTTCATGCCTTTTTTGATCATTTTAAGATATGAATTGTTCTGAAAATAAACGTAAATTGTATTAGACTAGTAATATTTGACAGTTCGTCAAGGTGGGGCGTTATAAACATAACAGTCACTTTTAACATTCGGTTCAAAGAGCCGTACAGAGTTCTTATGGCTGTGGGTGTTTCTAGTTGACTTCCTCCCCTCTGATTAGTACCTCGAAACTAAGGACAACTATACCTGAGCCCTATGGGGTCTCGAACCTGGCCTTTTAACCCGTATATGTATAACGTGCCATTAATATTCAAAATCCATAATCATGTTATCATAATTTAAAAACAAAAGTTATTTATTGTCAATAATTAATATGAAATTGAATCAATTAATATAAAATATAGGGCATGGCCAGGTGGTTAGGACGCTCGACTCGCAATCTGCGGGTCGCGGGTTCGCATCCCCATCCCACCAAACATGCTCGTCCTTTCAGCCGTGGGGGCGTTATAAAGTGACGGTCAATCCCACTATTCGTTGGTAAAAAAGTAACCCAAATTCAAAGCAAACAAACAAATAAAATATAGCTTAGAAGTATTGGGATAAAACAATACGTGTCAACAAGGTCAGGAAATACACCAAGTATAGATCACCACGTACCCAATGAGTGTTGCAGATGGTGCTAAAAGCGATACTTTAGTAAACAGAGATGAGGATATAGATCATTTGAGGATTCAAGAGAGTGATTGCTAGTCTGAAATCGTAGCAGAAAGTTCGAAACAGCTCCCAATAGGAAAAACTATTCACTGTGTAGTTAGTTATCATCCAATCATGTTTTGTTTACTAAGCTTTCAAGAGACGGAGAATCTACAAGTATGCTTCAATTTCTTTGATTGTTATGGAAGATTTGTTTGTTTTTGAATTTCGCGCAAAGCTACACGAGGGCTATCTGCGCTAGCCGTCCCTAATTTAGCAGTGTAAGACTAGAGGGAAGGCAGCTAGTCATCACCACCCACTGCCAACTCCTGGGCTACTCTTTTTTCAACGAATAGTGGGATTGACCGTCACATTATAACGCCCCCACAGCTGAAAGGGCGAGCATGTTTGGTGTGACGGGGATTCGAATCCGCGACCCTCAGATTGCGAGTCGAGCTCCCTAACCACCTGGCCATGTCGGGCCCAAGAAAGAGCGAGAGAGAGGGTTTAGTTACTTTAATGTATGGCTTCGTGCAATAATATTTATTTGTAAGTTGATACACGAATCATAAAATATTTATATAAGATTGGACAGATTTTTGCTAAACTAGATAACTCAGAATATTTATAGGGGCGAATTAGAAGAAAATCCTTGAGATAAATTAAATCATCTGTTACAATACAGGCAGAACGCGGCCTTAGAGAGCCCGACTGTGAAACTAAGATTCTGTGACTTGCGTCCTGTTACCCCCCCTCCCTTCTTCCCTTACAAAAAAAAATATAAAAAAATCCGTTGCGCACGTTGAGGTCGTGAGTACGTTATAAGAGCGACATCAAAAACCATTAGTAGGTCTGACAAGAGTAGTCCAAGGGTTGGTGATGTGTGGTATTAACTAACTGTTTTCCCTTTAGTCTATCGCTTCAAAATGGTTCTCCTTTTGTTTCTAGCGAAATTCAATTAAATACTAAAATACGGCAGATGTTTATAAAATTAAAAATTAAAATAAATTATTGATATAAATACTGGTTACTAAAGAAAAAATACATTAAGCTATAATTCAAATGAAAGAAGTTTCAATGATTATTTAGTTACCATTATTACAGATAAATGTGTCTAAGTCTGTTAAAACTGATATTTTAACATGTATTGAGCTGTAATAAGTCTATGTAATCAAGAAGAAATATATTCTTTGCTGTTATGGCTACTTTGTTCCCTAAATGTTTCTAGAAAATAGTCAGTACCTGCTTTGTTTGTTGGTTTCAGAACAAAGCCACATTGAGATATCTGCTGTGTCCACCGCTGGAAATCGAACCCCAGGTTTTAGCATTGTAAATCAATAGACTTGTCCCTGTCTCATCTAGGGGCGCAGTAAATGCACCAAATAAAAATTATTGATCATTCTACATTGTATTGAGTAACATATTTAACCCCATCTATTGCTAATTCAACATTTCAATTTAACCCCATCTACTAATTCCACATTTCAATTTAACCCCATCTACTGTTAATTCCACATTTCAATTAAATTATTGATTATTCTACATGGTATTGAGTAACATATTTAACCCCATCTATTGCTAATTCAACATTTCAATTTAACCCAAGCTACTGCTAATTCCACATCTCAATTTAACCCCATCTACTGCTAATTCCATATTTTAATTAGATTATTGATCATTCTACATTGTATTGAGTGACATATTGAATCCCATCTACTGCTAATTCCACATTTCAATTTACACGGCTAATAGAACTTTTATTATTTCAACTGAGAAACTGAGCAAAGCAGTTATATTCAAACCAATTGATAAGGTTGTTTGGATGTTTGTATTTAAGCACAAAGCTACACAACGGACTATCTGTGCTCTGCCCACCACGGGTATCGAAACTCGGTTTCTAGCGTCCTATTGATAAGAAACAAGCTATTTTGTATGTGATTAATGACTGATGTGGCCAAACATTTTAAAAATCTTTAAACAATTTTAGTAATCATAATGTCACACGATATCTTCAAGATAGAAGTAGTTTTTTTTTAAAAGTTTGCTTTATTTAAAGTAACTAGATAGATGTTATTATGTCAGTTTTCTACAATCAGTCACAACCCATATTTATTAAAATTATTGTAAATTATGATTCATAAATTCATTTGAAATTTATTAAACTGAACACTATTATTTTAATAAGCTTCAATAGAATTGAATCAAATGTATGAATTGAGTGTTAATTTAGAAACGTTGATATAAATTTCAATTAAAATTGATTCTCAGTTTACGCACATCTTATCTGATAATAACTGATATGTTTAATTATTTTTTTATAAACACTGTTAATTAAAATATCGCTCAGTGATAATATTCATTAAGATGACTTTTCTTTAACAATTCTATTATTCAGTTTAACTACCTATGTATTTACTTATTGTTTTGTATGACAAATAATATACACAAACAAACGGACAATACATCATGGAATGATACTTAAAAATACCTAAAATAAATGATCAGGAAATTGTTAAAATACTTTGATGTTTACAAAGAACTACAAAAACAAAATTAGAGAGATAATAGATACATCATTTAAGACAGAGAAAAGTTGAAAGGGTATCAGGCTATTAAAAAGTTTGAGAAATCGTTCAAGATCAATAAGTTTTCAAAGATAAAACAAAAACTACAAAATATCTCTTCATGAAATGTGTTATCTTATAGGATCTCTAGAATATGGCTGTGTAAGAACTGTTTTTTTTTTTAATGTCAAGTGTGAAATTTTCGTGCTGTGACATTATGTACACAGGCACTTATGTAAACTTTTAAAAGTGAATTGAATGCTAGTTAGCAAGTATGAAAATACTTATTCAAGTAAACATAAACATACTTATTCATATAAACATGATGTAAATATACGAGATAAAAAATGACGTAAGTTTAAAATTGGAGAAATAGTATTTGTGTCAACCCAATGTACGTTTTAAACTGATTGGTATAAAGGAAAAAATATATCATTATTTCCGTAATTTAATCTCACTTTATTATCAAAACCTGTTACTTTGTTTTGTAATAGGGATAAAATTAGTGTGGAAAATAGTGACTCCCATACTGTTATACGATACAGTCAATGGCAAGTATTTGTAAGTGTACAGGGGGCGGACTGTCATTAAAGGTCCAGCACGGGCAACAAATATCACATGCTGTATACTGGCTGAACAATTAAAACTGAAAATCTATGTTTCAGAATGCGTCAAATGCACCGGCCCAGCTCACCAGTAGACCAATCCGTCCCTGTAAATATATATGTTTGATATTAAAAATCCTTTACTTAGGTATACCCCTAAAAATTGGTAAAACAATAAAGTTTTTCAAGTGTCAATACTATATATTTCTCTGCTTAAGTAATCGTACTGTTATTCTAAACACAAGTAAAGACAAGATGTATGCGTTTATAATGCCGACAGCTATAAGCGCTTAAGTGGAACATCACGCAACGTGAGAAGTAATTAATTAATGAAGGTCTTACCTATTTATCTTTTTGTGCAATTCTTGGTATAATCTTGTAAACTTTCTTGGCTAACTTCTTTAATATGGATGACTTTATTATTGAAGTTGATATGTGACAAACTAGAATGCCTATCTCAACAAGTTGTGAATGAACGGTGTATCCATAGGTTGTAATAAAACTATTTTAACAGACATTGAGCTACTTCCTGATAGATTATACTCAGTGAGGGTTTAGACTTCAATCACTTTAAACTGTTAAAAAGTTATGTGAAATAAAGATCTTATAATAGAAACAGGAATAAAGTACCGGATGCTTTAACTGGCGAAACCATGAAATATTTGTGAAAAGTACAATTGTCTTTGTTTCCACAATTCTGTAATAAAGAGAGATCTCTACTTCAGAAATGGGGTGCACAGATTTTTGTTGTTTTCTGTGTTATACGCAGAGGATTCAGTTATATATATATAACTGGATAAATCATTATTTCTGTTTCAGCATCTCAAACCTCTGTTAAAGAACTATATATATTTGATATGTAAAATGTATTTTGTGACAAGTTGTTTAACCGAAGATTTTGTGAAGTTAATGAAATGTAAGATAATCTTTAATCGATGATCACCCATCAAAGTTTTTTTTTTTATCATAGAAATGCTGTGCAACCAATTCCAGTACAGTTAATCCTTCGTCAGATGAATGTGTTCTTAGCACGAGAGGGAATTCCGAAACAGCGTTTCAAACAAGAACTTGAAACAGAAAGATTAATTGCTGTTGCAATAAAATTAAACTTTGTTAAACATTTCGTTTATTCATTTCAAGAATTTGAAACAAACGTCATTAGACCGAGTTAAAGTTCTTAAATTTAATTTGTGGGAATTTCAAACCATTTGATCAACTTTAATATTAATCATAGTTTGAATTATAAAACTTTCAGTACCTTTGGTCAACTGTATCATTTATTTATGAAGTGTCATATCGAGCAATAAATTCTTTAATTTTTGCACAACACGTAAGTTTCAAATGTTTTCGAACTTTATCTCATGTAATTAAAGCCAATTCGGTAATGAGAATTATAGTATGTGTGGTTTATTATGTAGACTATTAATTAATTAACATAACATGATCACAAGACCTTTCAATGATTCATAGTATGTTTCTCAGCTTAACTCCAAACACATCTTAGAAGCACTGGCAAAAATACTTTAAAATATTATCTTCTTGTACCAGTGGAAAGTATAAGTACTTTCATAGTAATTCTTTCGGCAATATATTATTTCCGAACAACAGTTTCCAACACTACGGATAAAGCTTACCTTACAAACAAATTTTGATACACGCGGCGGGCAGAGCACAGATAGCCCATTGTGTAGCTTTATGCTTAACTACAACCAAAACTGATTCTTCTGTATATCAAAGTATCCCTGCTAATGAGTTTAAAATGGGGTAAAAATTAAAAGTGTTACATTTATTTAAAATTTTAACTTACAACGCTAGAAACCGGGTTTCGATACCCGTAGTGGGCAGAGCACAGATAGCTCATTGTGTAGCTTTATGCTTAACTTCAAACAAACAAACAAATCTTGAACTACCGCTGTGGTAAAAAGCGATACCATGTGTTTTCTACTCTTAGTTAAAATGTATTGTTACGACAGCGGAAGTCACGTGACCCTGGTAACACGTGATGAGATTCTCGAAGGATCATGACTTTTCCTGGCAACTCTAGTCTGTTCCAGGCGCCTTCTTTTTTAGTATATAAGCCCGGCAAATAAAGCGTAGAGATGATTCCAGATAGATAGATAGATATAGAGACAGATAATTGAGTCAAGCGAGCGGTAGCGACGGTAATATAAAGTGTGTGTTTTGTTATCGAGATTGCAAACGTATTGACTGTAGAAATTGT
>NW_013665747.1:292637-301921 GCF_000517525.1 Limulus polyphemus
AACAGTATTTTTTCTAAATTACTGTGTTTTTCTGAGTTTCCAGTTTAGACACTGAAAGTCTGTCAAGTAGATACTTCAACTCCCTTTGTTTTGGTGCATATAAGATGTGAGTTTACTAACTGGCAAAGTAACCGAGTTTATTGCAGGGAAGATAACTAATAAGAGACTTGATTAGGAGCTTTGTTCACTCAGGACAACATTTTATATTAAGGTTTAAATGAACGTTGCCTGTTTTCGTAGCTTGTGCTTTAACTATTGGAAGAGTAACTTCGTTAAAGTAAACTTTTAGAAGTTATTTTATTTCAGTTGTGACTTGGATTTATCTTTGTGTTAAAGTGACACTTAAAAGTGCAACTTCGATTCTGATTAAATATTTTAGGGGTTTCATTTTAAGTTTAGAGGTTTCAATTTAATTTATGAATAGGGGAGAGGACATACCGAGCTGATAAAAGCTTTTAAAGAGAGGTTTTTTCCATTATTTTTATCAGTTCGAAACGTATTATTTTCTTATTGTATTGCGTTGTTCTTAGTGTTAATAAACATTTGTTCCTCGTGCGTCTACTAGTGTCAAGTCTTTCTTCTATACGACCCTGCTTAAAGATTGCAGTTACACTCTTCAGTGCGGTATCGTTTGAACCTCCAGTCAATAGGCCTATCTGACTGCTATAGGGGAAAACCACTGCACAGGAAATACCAAACCGCCAATATTTTCAACATATTTTTCCGATAATGGTGTATTCTTTTTTTACATAAACCCAAACTAAAAGAACATTTCTAAACTTTATTAGATAGTGGATTTACTAAAATAATTTGTGATTAAATACTGTACAGTTGACAAGAGAAGAAAAATTCGATAAACACTTTAATATGTTTACTTTTCAAAAGTTGCATTTTAAATGAACATTGTTCCCTTATGCAATATATATATATATATATACACACACATAAGATACACTTTTGTTAAACCATTCAACTTATAAGTAATTTCTAATTACAGTTTTCTATAAAAATATAAAAGCTTTTTTGGCTTCAAGAAAAGTTTTCGTTATACTATTGGTCATTAAAAAATGTCGAAACTATAAACACCTATATTTTTCTAATGATTCGTCTAATCTCCCTTGTACGAATACGTTACATTAAAATGGCAATATTTTTTGTGAAAGTTGGGTTCGTTGCCGTTAGGAATGCTCATTGAATTAAGATTATTTTGAATCTCTTTATAAGCTGTACCTTGTTGTTTTTGGAAGATTATTCAAGCCAAATACTCAATTCAAAGTCCATTAGTTTGATACACACATATTAACTGCTCAAATATCACATTCGTGCTTAAGTAATAAAAAATGCAAGTTTTAACCATTGGAAATCTAGAGAAATATTTGAACAATCATTTTTGATATATCATGCTGACTATTCTATGAAAACCTCCTCTCATGACAGCCTTATCTGAAAATTAGTATGGACCAAGACGCACAAAAATGCAGATTAAATTCGTGCCTTTAAAAACAATGACGTTTGACTATTTCACATTTCAAAATATCCTCAAGGTCTAAAATAAACGAAGTAGTGGCTTTACAAGCTACAGCGTGTTCTGATTAGAAGCATCAATTGGTGCCACGAGTACGCTGTAAGAAACAGTCAAATGCCATTATTTGGTCAGAAAGGAGTAGCCCTAGAATTGACGGTGGGTACTGTTGACGAACTGACTTCCATCTAGTCTTAGCAGAAGGAGGTAAACAAGCACATACAGTGAACTGCATTAAAAACACACTGAGTGTGTGAACTCATGAACCTTAACGACAGAAACCGTATGTTACTTCCATTCATATAAGATATTTGTAACAGTAAAATACGTTTATGAAATAAATCACGTTACATAGAATTACCGACAATACAAAATTTGTAATTATTAGAAATTTGTTCAAACTGGTTTTTATTTGATAATTACTAAATATTACGTGTTGGGCGTGATCTAATGGTTAGTGTGCTCGGAATGTGAATTCGAGGATTTATGGTTTGTGGCCCCCTTACCACAAAAATTGGCTTCACATTTCAAGATCTTGGGTGTGATATAAAAGTGATGGGCAAATCCCATTAATCGGTCAGAGAAAAGTACCATAACAGTTTCGTTGGGTGGGTGGATGCTATTGACTAGCTAAGCTTTCCTTTAGTCTATCGGTCCAAAATTAGGGACTGATATACGCAAACAACCCTATAGTGTAGCTTTACGCGAAAGTTCTGAAACAAGCAAAAAACTAAATATTACTGTACGACGTCCGGTATTCCAGAACTTTATGTAATTTTTGTCAAGAAGAAAAGTGTAACTATTCATAAATGTACCAATGTTTGATATTTTTCCGCATTAAATCACATGTTTCATTACTTTTGGTCCCCCAGAAGCTGTATTTTATCCAAACATAGATTATTTCGCTTCTAGTACGTGTAGTTTCTGGTAATAATATCCTGCTCTATGTTGTATATAATAGTATTATTTCACCACTCACGTGGTTTATCTTTATATTTTTTGGTTAATCAGACATTAAGGTTTTGTCAGGTTTGTTGATAAATATCGACTATAATTACGGTTGCCAAACTAATGTATTAGCACTGTCTCTTTATACTCCAGTACTAATATAAATTGTTCAGCGAAGGACGTTCTAAGACCATTGTATATAAAATGATTTTAACTTACTTAAGAACATCTTAATGTTATTTTTCTACAGTGGTTAAACAACTTATATATTTTTAACATTATTTGTAAAACCACTCTAGAAACACGACAAAAAAAAAAGTGTTTACCTTGTCAACAACTTGTTTTAGGTTCGCCATCTGCGTGTGTGTGTGTTTAAGTAAGCACAAAGCTGCACAATGGGCTATGTGTGCTCTGCCCATCACGGGTATCGAAACACGGTTTCTAGCGTTGTAAATCTGCAAACATACCGCTGTGCCATTAGGAGGCCGATATCTGCGAACCGAGTGATCGCCACAGGAGTACATCCACTTCCTGCTGAGGTAATAAAACGACTCTTGAAAGTTTACAACTACTTGTTTTTTTATAAATGTCATTCTCGGGAGTGTAATAGACACTTAGTAAATTCACCGTGACATAATTGAATACAAGCCTTTTTTTTTTCTAATACTAATAACTGTTACTGTTTTATTGCGAGTGAAAAGTAAATATATATATATATATATATATTTATTTGCATAAATTTGTATTTTTTTGCTTTGCTCTGATAGAGATGTCCTCTAAACTGAAGGACGCACAAAGCCTATGATCTTGGGTTTCGTGAAAAGCTGACTTGTAAGAACTTAAGCCTGTAATCAGCAAATATATTCACCGATTTTGTTAAACACCCTCTAACACGGTGAAGTAAATAATAAAAAAAACAACATAAAAACGTCTGATTTCTTGCAAAGTTGACAAAAAGGGATATATAAAAATACGATGTCCTCTTTTGGGTCATCTGTTAGTTTACGGACTTACAACACCAAAATCCAGGATTCGATTCCCCGCTGTGTACAACAACAACTAATAATGGATGTGTAAAAGGTATGATTGTAAATGTTCACAAACTAAAAGAATGGATGTTACAAACTTATAGAAATTTAAGTTGGACACAACATTCTACATTAATAGTTTCCTTTTGAGCTTACTCACTTATTATATGCATTATTTTATTACGAGTTACAGATTTTACAGTAAGGAAGAATATGTTAAAAATATATATGCGCCGTTTCGATCACTCTCATGTACACAAATAGGTGTACATCTTGGGTAATTGAGATTGATCGCACCAGTGATCGAAACGTGTACCTGTTATAAAAATATTCTTCCTTACTGTAAGAGTTGTAAACCGTAATAAAATAACATTTTATATTGACTAAAATTTATTGTTTGAAAATGTTCTTAAATTTTCAGATGGTAATAATTATTTATTTCTCATTGTTGTTGTAATCATTTATTCAGTAATGAATTTTGATTTGGAGGAATTTATCCAACTACATTATAGTCAATTGTTTCAATAAAGAATAACATTATAAAAACATAAAATTATATAAAGGTAAAGATGAAATAATTTAAAACATAAAAATATTTTATGACATATTAATAATTTTTTTCATTTTAAAACACATCTACCCAGTGAATTGAATTTTACATAACTCATTTCCTCGTTCCTTGTACAGACCATATAGAAAAACTAGAAACTACTTAAACCTAGTAAAATTAAAAAACTCTCAGACTAAAAGTCGACTGAGATCTACGTCTAGAAATTACCAGTATCTAGAGACAAGAACCACATTTTACAGAAACTTAACAAAAACAGGATTGAACTACTCTCTCAATGACCAAAAAAAAATTCGTGACAGGAATTTAGTTTTTAAAGGAAATAAACTTTCCTCAACTGGGGTGTTCAGGGATATTGTTATCGCCTTCGCCCCGCTCGTGATCATTTTGTTTGATACTTTCGTGGGATATTTAAATGTTATTTATGGAGGCTGGTCCTACGTTGTCCAGTGAGTTTGAAGATTTATTGGAGTATGGAGAAATTAGAGAAGCAGAGGCATGTCCGGAGGGTTCCAGGGCAGAGAAGAAGAACCAAGGCTGATGACATGACGTCGTTGAGAAGAAGAGAAGAAACAAGGCGACAAACATTCGACAAAGTACACGGAAATAAGATTCCCATGATCAGGGTCACAGGGTGGCTGGGATCTGAAAATTTAATGCCACGGCTGGGAGCATTAAACCCAAATGCCTTAGAATTTGTTGTGAAGAGGAAAACGGGAGTACCCCGAGAAAACCCAATTTCACAAGACAGACGCCGAATATTCTACCTGTCCTGTGCCCAGTGCTGAAATGAGAAAAACACAAGAAATTATTATTTTTGTACAGAGAGTTTAGTATTAGACGTCTAGGGTGTTTTAGAGGCAAGGTTTATGTTGTACGAGGATACTGTTTTTTGAGAGGCGCTAGTCACGGTGTGTAGCTTGGCAGTTAAGGAGTTTCTTGTTTTTGCTGACTTATTCTGACCAATCAATATCCTTTATATATGAGAGCTCTGTGTATTAGCCGCGTTACTGTTTTTCTATCTTTCCTCTTTTCATAGATTACAGAGTTAATGAAAAATTCAGCCCGGAGTTCTAAATGTCCTCTCAAAATCAGAAAAACCGGTAGGAAAAGTCCATAGAAAACTCGGTCTACGTAATAATTACTTAAATTTATTTGCTAGGTAGTTATGAGAACTAAGATTTGGCGACCCTTTTTATCTACTTGATTTTAATATTGCACTGACTTTAAAAATCAGCTAATATTTTTGTTCTTTCACAACGTCAAGCCCCCAGTGGTACAACGGTATGTCTGCGGACTTACAACGCTAGAAACCGAGTTTCGATAACCGTGATGGGCAGAGCACAGATAGCCCTTTGTGTAGCATTGTGCTTAATTTCAAACAAACAAACACAACGTCAAGTATAGTTTTTTTTTATTATCATTTCTCATAGTCCTTGCGGACTGTTGAGCCGATGACAGATCTCTGTCATTACTTCCTAGCCCAAAAACCACGTCTGTTTTGGACTGCCCTAACAGCTGTTATGATGTCTGAGTTACACCAATCCTTGACATCATCAAGCCACTTCCGCCTTGGACGACCTTTTCTTCTTGATCCTTCGACCGTACCTAGCAGAACTGTTTTTATTAATCTGCTTTCTTTCATCCTGCAGATATGTCCGAATAAGCCAAGTTTCCTTTCCTTCACTTTCTCCGTCACCTCTTTTTGTCTCTTAGTCATTTTTCTGATTCTGACATTTGTCACATACTCATTCCAATGTAATCCCAAGATTTTTCTATAGCACTTCATCTCAAAGCTGTTTAGCCTTTGCATGTCTCGTTTCTTTAGAGTCCAGCTTTCCCATGCATATAGCAGGCTTGAAAAGACACAGGTGTTTAACAGTTTGAGCTTGGTGACCATTGTAATATTCCTGCTCTTCCAAACATTCTTCAGATTTTCAAACATGCCTGTTGCAATTCCAATTCTTCTTTGTATTTCTTTGGTGCAGTCATTGTCGTATGTGATAAGACTACCAAGGTACACAAATTGGTCCACATTTTCTAAGCTTTCTCCATCAGTCTTGATATCAGTGACAGTTCTTTCTCTGCCCAAGGTCATGACTTTTGTCTTTGTTCTATTAACTTTTAGACCATACCGTTTGCTTTCATGACATATTGTAGATCGCTTTCATCTTTTGCGATGAGGTCAATGTCATCTGCAAATCTTAGATCTTTGACAACTTGCCCTTGTATCTTTAGGCCACCACGTTCCGAACATTCCATTTTTTCCATCACTTTCTCAAGGAATCTCATCTAGGCTAGTTGACTTGTTATTCTTCAGTGCAAGGATCGCTCTTTCAACTTCCTCCTCTAGTATGTCATCATTGCCCTCATGCATATATTCTCCAGTTCTTTCTCGTAATTCTTGCAGCACATGTTGATCATAGTTTTCTGTTCTTGTAAAAAGCTCTGTTTAATATTCTGTCAATCGCTTACTGATGTCTTCTGCTTCTGTCATCAGCTTTCCGTTTTTGTCATTTATCGCCCTCATATTGAATCTTCTTTGTCCTTTGATCTCCTTTACAATCTGATATGCTTCTCTAGTTTTCGACATTCCAAACTGTCTATCTGCTTCTGCGCATCTTTTTTCAATCCATTTACTCTTGTCTTGCTTCGCACTTCTCTTGATTTTCTTACACAAGTCCTTATATCGCTGCTTGCTTTCTTCGGTCTGTCTGTGTCTGAGTTCCCTTCTCTCTTCCACCAGCAGTAAAGTTTCATTGCTGATCCATGGATGTCTAGGTTTAGCTTTCACTTTGTACTCAGCTGCAGATTCTTTTAAGGGTACTTCAATTTTCCAAGTACAGTTACTTTTCATTTTGTACAATGTACAACCTCAATGTGTTGTTATAGCATAGCAATTTCCGCGTGTGTGAAAAATAACACATTTTAAAAACTGTTCGTAATAAACTACTCCCCTCTTTATTGGTTCAGTGGTCAGCTTTAGAGTTTATAACGCTAAAATGTACAATTCGGCTCCTACAGTGATGAAAATTCTGTTAAACTTTGTACTTCAAACAATCTTAATAAATTACTTCTGTTTTTAAGTTTTGGTTAGAGCTTGTGTACATTTTTTTTAGACAATTAAACGATAATACTCTACATTAGTTTATAACATATTTTTACTTACTTGTATTTATTAAAAACAGTTTATTACAAAACATCAATAGATTAGACAGCGAATTGTCTATGAAATTGTTCTGAAGTTTGTCTAACATAATGAGTTTAACGCTCGGAGCTTGAAACCGAAATATAGCAAAACTGGACATCAGGCGGACATAGAGTTCAAAATATACTAAACTATTCCCGAGAATAATTCATTGTTGAAAATAAGGAAGGGTCTTTCGAACTATTAGCGTGGAATTTAGGCAAAATAACTTGATCTGATGTTATTGCCTAACGAGCCATTTAAAGACATAATGTAAGAATAAGGAAGAAACTTCCAAGCGATACACTGGGAGTTGGATAGAATAAATGTATCAGTAGTTGAATAAGGAGATGGAAGAATTTCCTAGTGACACACTGGGAGTTCAGGGAATGGCTGAATACAGCTAATGTATCAGTAGTTGAATAAGGAGATGGAAGAATTTCCTAGTGACACACTGGGAGTTCAGGGAATGGCTGAATACAGCTAATGTATCAGTAGTTGTTGAATAACCTACACTATGTAAGAATAGGAAAAAAATCATTTCAGATCTAGTTTTTGTCTCCCACAAATCACTGCCCACAGGTTCGTATTGAATATATATATTTTTACATTGAATTATTTTGTGATGAACTTTGCACATCTGATAAATTTTCTATTGAAAATTCAAGTTTAGTTCGGTTCGAACAATCCACTTCTAGCTTAATGCACCCAAAGCTCGTGAAATTTTACAACTGCACATCATAGTTACATGTTAGTACATCTATTCCCTTACTGGTTTATTGAGTTGTGCATGACCAGGAGACAAGCTTCTCTTACATGTATTGGTATTATACTTGTTTTATATTTCTATGGCAAAGGATTAACTGTATCATTTTTCCTTTGCTTCTTTTAAGATGTAGCAAAGAGAGTTAGTTTTAGGTGGCGAACAGTCAAACTGTTGCTAAACTAACTGTACTGTTATAACGGTAAAATAAATCACATTGCAACGTCTCAATTTACTTAACATCCCATTACAAAAATTTTAATACAGAGCAGGTGTATTCAGGTGCTTGTAAGTAATTAGTCATCCTAGTTAGTTTCTGTGCGAATTTAAATTCACTGATAGTCAAATTAAAGTTAGTTGTCAGGTTGGAACTAGCCTATGGTAGGAAAGATAGAAACTTCAGGAAGTGTTGTATTTGGATATATGGTGTATTTGAATTTTCTTTCGAATTTATTTATTTATTTTGAAGTAAGCGATTTTATGCAACTGACTAATGTATTTTTTTATATATTTTTTAACGTAATACATTTTAATAGTGCTAATATGCATTTCGTCCTTTCCTTCCCAACAGAAAAAGTATAAGATTAATTTTTGTTCAAAACATTACAGTTCATGCATTTACTTGAGAGTTTGGGCTATTAGGTTTTGCCATTATTAAATACCAGCCTCGAGCTGCAAAACATTTGCGGCAGTTTTCATGCCCTTCACTTAAATTTTCTTTATTCTATCATTTGCACTCACGCCATGTAAGCTACCCTTTCTTGCAGGCATCATGTGTTAGATCGATAACTCCAGGTTTATTTGTAAAAATTTTACGAGGTCACACAAACAAACTCATGTAGATGTAATTTTATTTAATATGACTACACGTACGAAAAATGTATTTAATAAAACTACACGTAAGGTAAACAATAAAGTCAAGTAAGGGTATTTATAATGGTGTACAGAGTATGAAACAGTTATGAGTGAACCGATTCTTAATTATTGCAAAGTAAAGTAAATATAAAATTGTAATGATGGCAAACTTAGCTGAATATTGTTGCGTCATCGAGATCACGTGACAATTCTCACGCTCTCTTGTTTCTAGAACTATCATGTACTTTGGCGAATGTTCTACTTCTTGCTAGAAATAGGTTACGCTGGTATATAAAAGAGGGGAAGGTAATGTGTGCAGGCAGAGAGTGAGTAATTGATCTGCGGTCGGAGTATTATTGACGTTCGTTGCTATAGCGTTTGTTTAGCGCGATTGTTGAGTGTATCGGTTAAGT
>NW_013665747.1:302108-323617 GCF_000517525.1 Limulus polyphemus
ATGTAATTTTATTTAATATGACTACACGTACGAAAAATGTATTTAATAAAACTACACGTAAGGTAAACAATAAAGTCAAGTAAGGGTATTTATAATGGTGTACAGAGTATGAAACAGTTATGAGCGAACCGATTCTTAATTATTGCAAAGTAAAGTAAATATAAAATTGTAATGATGGCAAACTTAGCTGAATATATTGAAATGTCTGAATGCATGCCCACAAAGTGATAAGCGTATGGCTTTGAACGAACTGTACATGCATATTTTAGACCTAAATATGTCGAGAAAACCCATAGCAATTTTATTTAGTGTAATGTTAATTTTTAAAGGAAATTACTCGCGGGTTAAGTGTTGTTTGTGTGAAATACTTTGCAAACAAAAAAACCTAAAGTTGATATCGAAGTCAGTCGTCACGTGGTGACAACGACATTGTGCCATCGTACAGCATACTCGTTGCATTAAAAAGTTTGACAAAGCAAAAAACAGGTAAGGCGATTCTGAGTGGAAAAGCCAATAGGCAAATCGAACTCCTCGGACAAAGGCCTTTCTAATGATATGAGATTTGAAGCATTTGATCGAGAAATTTGCGAGAAAAGTTCGCGACAAACATACACAAGCGTATTACTTATAAACTTAGCTAGCTTCGTCATATGGAACCCAGATCAATGTATGATTAATAATCATTAAATAATCCATAATATTTAAGAATAAACTGTTCACTGTGATAGTTTAACATTAATCTATTAGACGGCACACACAAAAAGTTCCAACAATATTTCTTTTATGATAATTAGAAAATAAATATGGCCGTCAGATGGCGCTAAGAGCCAATTTAATTTTAATTGTTGCGGTGAAAACATCTGTTTGTAGTAGTTTAATACTGTACACGTAACTTCGTTCGCTAGGTAAGTGAAAACACACACACACACAAAATAATGATAACACAAAAAGTTAAGCCAAGGCCCGGATTATAGGTAATGATAAGGACTATATGCCAGCGCGAGGAACATGTTTTTGAACTCGGCTTTGATTTAATGTAAAAGTTATCTTTGTTACATTTGCAGTCTGAGATCTAAGTGATAGAATTTATAAATTGTCAAAAGTTCATTCCGATCATCCTCATGAGTTTCAATCACAGAAAAAGAAGAAGAAAAAATTTGTAAACATCTAGCGTATTAAAATGTAATAATTTAGAGTAATCCTAACAGAAAACAGATTGAGAATGCGATCTACTCTTTAAAAGTTTAATTTGTAACGTGTGAAAAAGCTTCTGAATTAGTGAAATTTACCGTTTTAAAATTAAAGATAAATTTTTATGCTTTACTACTACTAGTAGTCTTTATATTTTAGTCGTCGTAATTACTAACGTTAAAAGTAAATGTTTATTATTACTAATTAGTTTTACTAATTACTATTTTTTTATGTAGTTAATTTAATGGAAAATATGTCCCAAATAACAGAATAAAATCAAATTCTTTTAGAATACATTGAATATCACTTGATGTTGAAAAAGTCAGAGTGAAGCATAAAAGTTGGAACATTGCTATTTCACTATTTATTTATCATACATGTTTTTTACCATATGCTTACTTGTAAGCTTCTTTATCACAACTATTATAAAAGAGTGCTTTGTACACAAGATTTTTAAAATCCAATAAATTCTTCAAAGGTTGTGGAGCATGAGTTTGAACAAATTTTATATTTTTGTTGTAACTTTTCCAGTTTTTAAAATTACCGTATTCACTGATAAAGTTAGGTTAATTGTTTCAACAGGTGACTAGTACTACTACTACTAGACTAAGTAAGGACAGATTTTGCCCACTAGATTGTATATATTGTTGCTGCTATATTCATGATCAATAACAAAATGTGTTTTGTGTTTAATGTAAGGTATGGTAGTTACATCTTTGTTTATTTTTTCAAACTGTTTAGAAGGTTCAAAGAAACAAAAAGTTTAGCCTTCAGTAATTCATTTAAAGAATAATATCAATCATGAGAGAAAATATAAGTATTTACAATGTTGTATTTTTATTTCTTGGTTAGAAAATAGACACAATGCATTCATGTGCAAAATTGAAAAAGTGAAAAGTTAATATGTAAAAATAAAAAATTATATATCTTAATATGTAAACAGGATTGTAAATTTGATTTTTATTGTTCAGTTGTTGATGTTCTCATGCACTTTTCTGCATTCTACTTGACTGAGATAAATATATATTTTCAGAAACATAGATTATTCTCAATTGTTAATTTACAGAATTTAACTGAGCGAGTAGGATGGAAGGAACATCTAAGAAGAAAAAGAAGAATATGAGTAAACAGGTTGTCAAAAAAAAGTTTCCTGGAGTTGATGAACTGAAAATCTATGATCATCTGTTGTTTGTTGACTTAAATCAATTTAGAAGGTAGGCATGTTATGATACATAGTCCATATTAGGAACATACCATGTAAATGTGTACTCTTAACTTCTTAATATTGCAACATTTTCCTTTGAAAATGGATTTTCCATTCATGATGCAAATTTGGCCGTGTATGCAAATGCGATGGTTTGTAAACATTTTTTAATTTGACACTTAGTAATGCTCTGTAACTCAGTTTTGTACTATCACTTTATTGTTAATTATTAACAAAATAGTATGTTTTTGAAGTTCTAATTTATAAAATCCAGGTGATTTTCACCACATTACTAAAGCTCTTTGGCATTTCTCTGTAAATACAAAATTTGAAATATTAAAACAACTTGTGTTTTAAATTACAGAGCCCAACATTCTACTGCTTTCTGTTTAAAAAAACAAAACATAAAGGAATAAGGATTTTAAAATACCTATCCTGATTGGGGCTTGAATCTTTGACTCATACCAGTGCTTTAACCAACTGAGCTAATAAGACTCAAGTTCTAAACAGTTTAATCCCCCCCACCTCTTGACCATCACATTATTCCTTCTTTACTCAAACAAGGCTTGTCCTCAACAGAAAACATGTACAGCAACTTGGTCACTTATTTTGTCAGTACATGACAAAACCCAACATCTGAAGCCACAAACACAATCTCACACATACAACACATCAGTCTTGCTGCTGAGCCAAGCATATACACAGATGGTCTGATTTACCATCTCTTCAGCTCAAGGGTGGTACAACCATTAATTGGGCACAAATATAGTGTACCATAATGTAAGGAAATCTGCCGACATAAAATTTAAACCTTGGACCCTCTGCTCACACCAAATATTCTTTTACCAACTGAGTTACTGGTATTCAACTTCCCAGTAAGTCACTCTTCATTATGACAGTTGTAATGTGATAAAACCATATTCTTTTTTTTTCAGTTAAAAATGGTACAGAAAAGTTACAAACTTTGAAAACAATTTCAAGTACTTGCATAAAAAATAATAGACTAGGCAAAACAAATAACACTGAAAACAAAGTCATTAAACTGAATAATCTAAGGGATCACAAACAAACATGTTGAAAATAAAGGCAACCTGCAATAACAAAAATTTATCATTGGAACTCAAAGTGATAAACTAGGTCTGTAATAACAAAAACATTTTTAAATTATGGGATGTCAAGGGGTCTTTTGGTCAATCAAGAATGCCCTGACTCCCAACAGCCTTCAACAAGCAGAAAACTAATCATTAAAATATGGCCTGACTCTCCAAGTATTCATCAACTACTTTCTTAAACTTTTCTGAAGTTGCAGCCACTACCACTTTATGACAATTTGTTGCATAGATTTACCTTCCTAGTGGAGAAATGAAATTGCAACTGGAGATATGTCTTTACTTCTCACTTCTGATATTTATGACATCTAGTTTCACTTCTCACAGAATTCAACACAATATTTTTATATATATATTTTATTTTTCAATACTTCAATTAGACTATTTTTTAATTGTTCTGCATTTACAGGTTCATTTCACTCATTCAGCATGTATTTCTAAATGCTTGGAAATGACAATCTTAAATTTGCAAGTTCTTGTATGTGAACTGTTACTCACGTAGTGGTGGATCCAGTATAACCTAACAAATGTTTAAGACATTTATATATCACGTTAGAAGTTTTGGTGATAGGTATTTGATCCTTCTATCTGAAGAAAACCTCTAATCTGCATATAGACTTGAAAGCACATCTGAGTTCAACTTGAGAGTATACAGCATAACTTGTTTCTAAATGAAATAGCCTCTTACCTTGTATATGGGAGGACTAAAGAAATGTTGTATTTAGCAAAATTCCAATTAGGTTATATAGAAAGATTTATTTTTTAAAAAAGGCTTTAATGACATGATTTATAATGTTTATTGAAAAGGTTATTTTTTTTTATAAAAGTTTCTTAATACTTCCTATCTCTTTATGAAACATGTCATACTTATTGGTTAATTTACATGCCTTATAAACCAATATCTTAACTAGGTTTTTCTTAAAAGGCAACAGTATAAAACTGTCAAGTTGGAGTACAAACCAGTGAAAGCCTTATGAAAAATTTCACATTCAAATTTAACATCTTCATTATGAGTAGAGAGGCATAAGAATATAAGAATGGATGTTGATAATCTTTTCAGTGTTCAACTGTAAATTTAATATTACAATGTCTGCTTTAAGATAGATTAAAAGAACTCATCTAAATATCTTCTATAATATACTGTTTAAACTGAGAAAGACATGAGCAACATTTTTCATGGTGAGACAATTCTCAACATACTGTTAAATCTGTGTTCGTTTGTTAATTTCCCATATAATTTCTTTCCGAAGAACTTCAGTGATACAAATATTTTCTTAAATAAATCTAGTTTATTCTTTCTCAATACAACTTTGCAATACAGTTAATTTCTACAGTCACTTTAACTTAAACACACACTATAATTCACAGCAATTCATGCACTTTACTTACGGTCACTACCGAGCTTGACTCAATTGTCCGTCTCTATCTCTGCCTGTCTGCCATTATATATCGCGTCTTCATTTGCTGGCTTATATACTATAAGAGCGCATGTCTAGCAAACACTCGAGCCTTCAGGAACGTTAGAGATATTGATTACGTCACGTGACTTCCGCTGTTGTATCAATATATATATGACAACTCCGTCATACCTGGAATCATGCTAGTAGCCATCCCTCTTCAGCAATCTTTATAAGAAGGATAAAAACTGCTTGCAGTACACCAAATGATACAATGAAGCCATATCCTTTTTTTTAGACTTATAATCAATGTTTCTCTCTATACAGCACAAAAGTTTTTTAGCAATAAAATACTGTCTTGAAGGCTGTTATCAATCAATAACCCAATATATTTTTTCTCATCTACATAATTTAAAGGGTTCACATTCAAATTTTATATGTAATGTATATTAGAATGACTCATATGCATAACCTTACACATAAATGTATCATAGTTAAATGGCATGCAACGTTTTGTCCAGCTAACAAACTTAGGTCCCAGTAAAATTATAGCATCATTATTATTGCCAGCCAGACCTAAGACTCTTACATCATCAACAAATTTAACTGTTTTCCACATTGTGCAGCTGTTGTTGTTATTAATGTAACTGAGGGATGACAATGGTCTCAGCACAGATCCCCGAGGCACAGTACTTGTAATGTTAGTCCAGGTAGGTCCAGTCAGTTTTTGAGTCATTTTACTAACCTGTTCCGTACTCAAACTATGGTAATATCATCACCAATTTTTTATGTGGTGCCTTATCAAAATCCTTCTGAGAATTCATATGAACCAAATATACACTTTTATCCTCATTTATGTAAGAAGTAACATTTTCAAGAGAGTTAATAAAGAAATAAACAAGATCTTCTCTTTGTAAAGCCATGTTTTTTGTCTGACAAATCATTGAACATCATTAAGTAATTCTGCAATGCATCTCTTATCAGACTCTAAATCTTTCTCCACTACCAAAGTAAGACTAGCTAGCTTGAAGTTTCCTGGACAATGCTTATCTTTCCTCCCTATAAAAATATCAACCTACAGGTAACAAAGGACCATTTGCTCCTTCAAGGTTGTTTTTCACACTCACTCTTGAGAAAATAAAACTTAAACTTACTCTTTAGGAAATCATTAGTTCCCCATCTTAAACTCTTGTAAAGTACTGACCTCCATTATTGCTTATGGCAATTCATTCCACAACCACCCTGGTAGAAAAATAAAACCATTTTAACTGGAGACTAGCATGACTTCAGATCTTAAACCCGTGTCCACCTTGCCTTATTATCCTCAGAAAATAGCACAAAGATTACAGGCCTTTATCCTGTTGATCGCTGGATAATCTTATAAACCTTTGTGTAAACAGTTGCAATTTCTGAAATGTAATGTTTATCCCTTAAGTTTCTATCAGACCACTTAGGTCTATTCCATATAATGATCAATTCTCTCCTAGACTGAACATAACTATTCAAAATTATAAGATCCAAATTCTGATCCCCCAAATAACAATGTCCAGGATGTCCTAAAGGTGCATGCTAAGTTTGGTTGACATCAGTTCAAAGGTGTAGGTGTAGAAAGCAATAGACAGATGACATTACTGCTCACTCTGTCTCTCACTCTCTCTCTCTATATATATATACACACACACACATTTATAGGTTTCTTCAGAAGTGCTATGGACAATGATTCTCATAAATAAAAACATTTTATGACAATCTCTGTTCGTAATTACAGAGTGATTGATGTACCATACATTATTTCTGAAGTCATAATGTGCTGCTATGCTCTCTTACATGTATAGTAATGTTGATAAGTTTTCCTTTAGGTTCCTATAGAATATTGAAGAAATACATAAAAGTAATGAAAAGTTTTAGTGTGTCACCAAAGGTAAAATCTGTAACATTCTGACAGACTTGTTTGATGTACTTTGAGATAAACCACAGAATATCTTGATAAACTGTCAATATGTAATTAAAGCAGGCAATAATATATTAGAGTGGGTTTATACAATGAAAATAAATGATGCAGAAAAATTAAAAGACAGAAGGAACAAAGATGAAGATGTATCAGAAGAATTTAGAAAACTTTTTCACACAGTTTTTTTTGTAAAAATTATTTCATGATCTCTAGATGAGATATCACTCCAAGTTTATAGTTAATTCTAATGGTAAATTAGTACCAGCAACAAGACTATAAAGTTATGCATGTGGATCAAAGTTTTATAAGTAATTTTTTGTGGCTTTCACAAGCATTTGAGAAATAATAATAAAAAACTTTTAAAACAACATGTAAATGTGTAAAATTAAATCATTACTGTTGTTGTTATATCTATTGTAACATCAGGTTTCATAAGGCCTAATTCTGTGGTGATTTAAAATGTTATGCATGTATGTTACTTTTATATAAAAAATATTATTAATAATAAAGTTAGTAATTATCGTGCATTTCTGAGTATTTTCAGAATGAAGAACTACATTTCATGGGTGAATTAATAATGGTGAAATATTTATAATTATTTACAATGCTTTTTCAGAATATATCTTAACTAAAACAGCACATATAAAAAACAAACATTGTAGTTTTAATGAACTGTGTTTGACCACGTATAAAAGTTAGGCTTTGAACACATTTATAAGAATGCCTTAAATTACTTATTTTCAACCCATCAAGATGTTCATTGGAAAATTTATTTTCTAAACACAAAATATGGATTGTGTGGTATGTCAGAAATAAAGAAATTCATTTGATTGTTTTACATTGGATTAATGTAAGCTTTTTTATGATTGCATCCATAAGTAAACCAGAATGAAAAAGTAGCTAAAAAAATGTTAATTTTTTTGTAAGCTTCTTCAAGTTACTTACAAGACCCTTTCCTGTATCTTCCTTCATTTTTTTGTTTTGTGGAGACCGTAATTATCGATTTCTGCCACCAACTAACAAAATCTGGAAGAAACTATTAGAGGAAGAAAGAATATTCTATCATCCCAAGTTTGGTACAACCAGTGGAGATGCAAATATAGCCATTAAACCAGTAGTAAGTACAAAGTATTGCATAATTCAAATTTTGCTACTATTGTAATTTTTAAGCTGTGCAATGTAAAGTGAGAAAGAAATAGCTTATTTTTTGCAAGATTTTTATGTCCTAATGTTGCAGGTAATTTTAGATTTTATATGATATACTTATTAATCAAATAGTAGTCTAACATAAGTGTTTGTGATTTTGTAGTTTCTTGAGTTTTATATTTTAATGATATCTGATGCACAATGATTTATAGTGTATTAAAACTTTATGTGCCTAGATACATAAACAAACAGTATATAAGGTATTACATGTAACTGATTATTTCATGTGTGTGTTAGGCATACATGACTGTTTCAATTTAAGTTTCATGCAACTGTTAAATTTACTTATTTTTAGAAGCAATGGTTTATTACAAGTTTGTTTATGTAACTGTGTACAAATCATACGTTGTGTAGTTCAATTGTTGTGAATTGGTGGTTGTTGTGTCATGTTACTAGAACCTTCAAAGTTTTTTCATTGTTTTGATTGAGTATTATTGTGTCATAATATCTCTTAGTGTGTAGAACATTTTAGGCCTCTTTCAGTCTGTAAATACACAAACAAGATGTAGTTCGAATAAGTTAGAGAGATAGATAGATCTAGACTGCGTGATTGTGAGTATAGCTGTAAAGAATGTGAAATTATCACCGATTGCATTGCAATAATACAGCAGAGAAGAATAATTCTTCTTGTCAATTGTCTTCAAAAGTAACTGAACCAGCCGTGTGGACTTTGATGAAAAAGAGACAACTATTTAAAGCTCTGGATACAACTGTGATAACCAACAGAGTAACAAACATTTGTATACATGTTTGACTTGTTTTAATATACTATTTTAAAACAAGTGGACTTTGTGTTGTTTGTTTATTGTTGAAATTTATTGCCAACAAGTCACAGACACCTACTGTAAAACATTCTGCCCACCCATATATAAAAACCTGACAATATGGGTATAGTTTAAAACATATAGATGTATCTATTATAAGAACCTTGAATGTATATCCTTTTTCACACCTGTGTTTGATATTATTTTCCAAGTAAAAGGAGTGTATAATTAGCCATTCTGAAATCTTTGAGACAGTTCTAGTAAGCAAATTACTGCAGTTAGTTTTATTCAAAGAAAACTGGCATTTTGAAGTTTTAAAGCAATGGAAATTTCTTGTCACTTGTATTTTTCCTATTTAAGAACCGTATAACACAGACATTAAAGCATGTAACAATGGGAAAAGGTTGTTTTACCTTTTAACTTACCTGTTAACAGTGCTGAAGATTTTCATATTGTTCAAAAGCTTTCCAATCAGGCCAGTGAGTGAGATGTTGATTGGTAATATGTAATAGAAGGAAAGTGGAAAGAATTGTATACAAAGGGGTATAGAGAAGGGTCATTGGCATATTCATGATTTTAGTTAAGGATACCCAAGCCTCTAAAAATTGTATTGTAGTACAAGAAAAAAACTTATTTCAGAACCATTTTTAGAGAATAGGCATATCCTGGCAAAGATGAGTCATTTCAGTTGACTTCTACAGATCTAACCCCACATACTGCCAAGTTTATCATACATGCTTCCTCTCATGTGACCAATCTGCAGAAGCAGGCAAGTTCTGGTGAAAAATATTGTTCACTATATATTTACAGTTTTGTACTAATGTTAAGTTATAATTTTTTTATGTCATTGACAATCATCTAGACCTTTAAAGCAAATTTGGTAAATTTGAATCAAACATTTTACTTAAAATATCTTGTTCTATCAAATCTTTGGAAACAACTCATAATTATCATATACACTGTGTCAGTTACAATGGATATACACATTTTGCATAAAAATTAGAAACCTATTAGATTAGAGTAGGTAAAGTAATGAAAAAAATAAGGAAAATTATTCCTGAGGTAAGCATGCAAACAGCTCATGTGCCACGTCATTCAATGTGGTAATGTGAGCTACACGTTCACCATGTGATTTACATTTTCAAATTTGTAATACATATGGTGGGATTATTAGTTAGATGAGGTCCAGTTGGCACTAAAGCAAATAAAATTAAGTAGAAACATGTGTAGACTGTTACGAGCTTTAGGCAAATTAGGAACTATTGTAATTTTCTGTTACAAACTGCTGTAATTATAGAAAGCAAAAAAAGGGTAATTCACATTTTTTTTTAATGGTGGTTACAAGGTCGGCTGAATCAGCCGAGTCCATATTGAGTAAGGGTAGATAAAATAAATTTCCACTGGAAAAAAAGTTTTACATCTATTTAGGAGGTTTCAGAGGTTATGAAAATAAACTTGATAAAGTTGCAGATGAATAAAGTTATTTTTAATCTCAACATAAAAACACCTTACATTCGGAGCACTCTGACTCCATATATTTACAGACAAATCTTTAGTAAAAGTACTTACTTCAAAAATCTGACTTTATGTTTACAAAAGAATTGTAATGTTTGCTGAAAGCCATCCAAATTTTGTGAAGATGCACATTCCATATTAAAAGTTATGGTATGGAAACTCTGATGATAGAATTTGCTGTATAATGGTAGGTAAAAACACAGTTTTACAGAGTTATATTTAAAATTTAGTCTACTTTATTATCAAGGCACGTCATCAAACTGTGCATCAAGATGTAATATAGGTCCTTAATTTCAGCAGGAAGTATTCAACTAAATTTTCAAATTTCACATCTATATTATGTGACATTTTGTTCGCTACAAATTGTACATTTTCTCCTTTTTAACTTCCCCTGTGTGATGTCTTGAACTTAATGTAAACTATACATTTATAGTATAGCTATAGTACAGCAAAAGACAACAGACCAAATGTAAGTATTAAATTCCTTTTTTTTATTTATTGTTATATAAGTAACTAAAATGTAAAAAACAGAAACTCATTAGGTAAACCAAGAAAAAATTAATGAAAGAATATTAATAATAAAATAAAATAATTTCTCAGTGTTATGTAATTGATTTTAAATCTTCATGAAACCTAGTCTTTTGAACTAACTCAACTTGTTGAACATTAAACAGATTGTCATGATTATCTTATCTAAGCAAATTTAATCTTATCAAGCTGATCAAGTGCTCACTCCTTACCTCACTTATTGATTATAGCTTGACCAGTGTGCACAGTTTGGCTTACACAGCTTAGACTCGTATTGGAATTTGTAAATTCATGATAACAGCATGCATTTCCCTCGATCATGATTCAATGAGAAGAACAGAATGATCTTTCATGACTACACAAATTAAAAATTAAAGTACAAGTTAATAATGATAAAATTTATCGCTAAGATTTGGGAGGGGTTAGATATGTTATTGAGCAGGAGAAAACAATCAGATGTAGGTTGTGGAGTTTAACAGCATAAATACAAAAATACCTTGTTATTGTACACAAATCATTATTTTACACTTATCAGTGTTGTGATCAGATTGAGTTTGTGATTTGTTTGTTCTACATCAGAATAAATAGTTGTTATTTTTATATCAACTTCCTTGTATCTTCCACACAAACACTACCAAACACAAATTAACAGGCCACTCATAGTGAGTCTCAGTAAACATACCACTTCAGAGTCTAGGGAATCTGTAAAGATGACCTTAGCAATATCACAAACATGCTTAAAGTACTTAATATGCTTATTATTGATTATTTATGCATTTTAAAATTTGACATTTAATGTTTATCTTTGTACTTTATATTATTCTTTTATCAAAGCTTTTTTTATTGTATCATAAGCATCATTATGGAAGATATTGTAGTGGTATTTATTTATCTGCTTTGAAATATATTGTTTCATAATTAAAGAATAAATTCTGCATATGCAAATATGCAAGTCAGTGTAAAAAAAGCTTTTAAATCACTGTATTACCCTTACTGTTGTTTTTGTCACTGCAATTATTCTCACCTTGGGTAAATAGTGGAGTTTCAAGATTTAAAAAACCTGAACAGATTTAATGAGTGCTCTAGTTTTTATATAAATACACACACACACTTTTGTTCTCTTTCATTTGGTAAGAGTACCTAAAGCTGTTAAACTTTCAAGTTAAATATAGCACTAAGGTTTCATTGACAGCTTATTTAGTAAAATATGAATACAATATATAAGCTCAAAATAAGTAGCAATATCAATACTGTTTTGAGAAGTATAGTTTGTAGCAATGAATGTTAGTGATGATTCTAAATGCTAGAATTTTACAAGAGTGTAAGTACAAAGGAAATTAAACTTTAATTTAACAATCATAGAAAAATACTAGTAAATAACCTTTCAGTACGAGAAGAAAAATTAATTTAAACAAGAATACCATATTAATCTTAAGAATAACAAACAAAATTACTTCAAAAACATTTGTGAATTATCCTTTACAACCTGGCCTCAAAACAGTGGTGATAATTTTAGTGCCAGTACAGAAAATCATTTTGTCAAGGTCATTTTATGTTACAATGTATCATAACTATTGGGTGTTGTGTTACATTGTCATTAAAAAAAATAGTGCTTCAGGCTCTACTCCTAGTCATGTGGGGTGCATTCACATGTTAGATTTGGTGATTACCATGGTAATTACCTTGGGTTCAATCGGTGGCCTTCAGATAGTCTAGCCTGAAAACATTTTCAAATCAAACTTAAATGGACTCATTTTTTCTTTATATTAAGTGTAGTAACTGTTAGTATTAATGTGTATATTAAGGTGTTGCAACTTTGGTCTGCCTAAGTTAGTAATGTTGATTTGTATGAAATGAATGCAAACACTAATAGCATACAAGAAAGAAATTTAAAAGTTATTTTATTCACTGCCTAGTGTATGTGTAAAATAACTAGACTGCATGCATATACGTTCTTAATTGGTATTAACACTACATTTAAGTGACAGTTTTTGTCTTGTGGTAAATTTCTCTTCCATCATACTGTGCATACTTCAAAGTTGTCTAAATTTGATTCTGGTGAAAAACTTTTTGAGCTCGTATCAAAAATGGCTAGATAGCAACTGACATTCTATATTTAATTTAGCTACACGTGCCACAGAAAGAACAACATCAAATAGTATTTAAGAATAGTTTAAAAAAATGCTACCCTGTATTAGAATTTTTATTCTGGAGTTGAATTCCTGATAATTATAATATTCTTTTATTTTCAATCCTATATTTTTAGAGTACTACTGAAGATGGTAATTAACATTAGAAAATTTTTTCAAACAGTTTCTATTAATTTAGCATTATTAGACACCCAGATTAGAAAGTAGATAGTTTAATGTTACAAACCTAGATTATCATTTTATACTGCCATGGAATATTAATGGTAATACATGAAGTATCTATAAAAGTTGTTTGTTTGAAGTGCACAATTTCATCAAGTAAGGATCCAACTAAAAAGTAAATACTTAAAAATTATGAAAAGTTATAAAAGTATATCCTATAACTTCTTGTTATTTTGTTTTTCATTGCAGGTTGAGAATCTGGATAGCCAACTTCCACAAACTATTCCCTTCACTATCTTGACTAGTGTCCCCTCCCTTAAAGAACTTCCTTCAGTTGCTGTGGATTCTGGGACAAATAGAAAAATCACTGTAATATCACAACATCAGGATGTTCATACGAAAGTAAACATGGTCATGTTAGGAGAAGAAATTTAGTACAGTTTGCATACAGAGCTTGTACAAAAGTAAATTGCTCCATCTAACCTTAAAATGAGTCTTTAATAATTATTTTCTAAAAATTTGAATTAAAAAATAGTGTCTTTTTTTTTAGCATCAGTTTGATGTTATCGGAACAAATAATATAAAGTGTCATTATTATTTTAATAAATTAATTTGTGTACAATTTTTCAATGTTAATTTGTTAGTCATTTGGCTCAAAGGTTACTCTCATTTCTATTTTGTAAGAGATATTTTTGAATTTTTGTTTTGTTTAGATATTACTAAACACTAGCTGCAACTGTTATGTTATTCAAATTTAAGTGAGATTTTTAGGTTTTTGCCATGCTCAATTGTCAGACCAATTGTACATACACATCACTGTAATAAGCTGAACAAACATGTTGTAGATTACTTATAAAAAACTTTGTAGCTAAGCCTGATCAATTAACTGTTAACTTTGTAAGCTATGAGTATTGCCAAACTACGCTTCAAAATGTTGATTTCGTTATGGTGAGATGTGTCAAAATTGTTTATTTACAAATTTTAAATGACAGTAAAAACTTGTATACATGTGATGTTGTTAAGCAGGTATTTAATTGTGTGGTTAATTAACAGTTTGGCCAACAACCATTATTTGGATCTGATGGACATCTTTTGGCTTGAATTTTGACCTCATGTCTCTCCATGTCCAGGAAATTTAACCATTTCTAGTGTATTTTCAAACACACAACCTTCAGAAAAACATCTGTGAAGGACAACAAAAATGTTAAAATTACATTTCCATAATCTGCATAAAAAGAATAAAGATTTGTTTTTCTGTTTATTGTTGATTCCACGGAAGAGACAAGATGGAGTCAAAATTAAGTTTAAATTGCTAATCTTGTAGTAATAGTTCTTTTGTGATAGTTTCAGGTAGAAACTGATTTTCTGACACATATTAGATAATGTAGACCCAGTAATAACAACAGGTTTGCTAAGGATATAAGGACAGTATTCTGCATCTGGTAACTTGGCTTTGTCACTCACACAAAACGACATTCACTTCTACTGGATTGTGATTTTAGCTCCACTGCTCTCCTCTCTCTCAGAAGAGACAGCTGTGTTTAACTAAACATGATGATTTTGAAATAAGTCTTTATTAAAATAACTCCAGGTAGTACTCTGAGTTAAGAAAATGCACCTGAATTCAACAGTTACATTCAGTTTGTTTGTCCAGTCAACAGCATCACCTCATGACCTTTTTTCCCTTATAGCATTGGTCAGCTGTAGCATACAGATAATGTTGATTCAACTAGCAAAGTATATTAAAGTCAATAATTTTTTCAACTTGGATACTGTATATTAATGCAATATCCTGTAGGGCACAATAGAGTATCTACTTTCGAGAACAAAGCAACCTTGACTTTTTGAACCATGTGTTTAGGCTAAAACTGCATATAAATTCAATAAACACAAAAATTTTAAAATTCCTGTACAACTAAAAGCAGGTAGAAAACATTATATGACTGCATATCACATTTGTATTTATATGGTTTTTATATTTTATAAAGTGCATAGTTAACTAAAGACAAAACAATATACATTTGTTTCAAATAGAAGAGTTGAAATACAGTAAATGGGGTCCTTAGACTTTGTATTTTTTTGTCCCCAAAATGTCATTTGGTTGAATTTCCTGACTTGATATATTTTTTTTGTGAAATTTAGTAGAAGTGTTTATAAATTCATGTATGCCTACTTATTACACATAGTTTGCTAGTATTGTAGTTTATAGATGAACTTATATTTCTTACATCCTAGAAATTTCCAAATAAAGTTGCAGTCTCATGTCTTCTAGTGTTGAAAAATTTAATTATAATTATGCATTTCTAAAGCAACATCAGAAAATACTTAGTTCTCAGAAGAAACTTCTCTTCAGTTTACACATTATCAGTAAAAACATATGTAATTCATTAGTTTAGACTTTTCATTCAAAACTAGATATGTAAATAGTGCTTATGTAAAATTTCACAAGTATTTCTTTATAGAGCATCACTCTCCTTTTTTATTATTTTTATTGGAAAAAGTATTTAAATCTAAACTAACCATTTTTTATAAACACGCTTCTTTTTATTAAAATGCTTTGCTAGCTTTAAATGTATACATCTTGCAGAATGTAATTTTGGTCAACTATTGCCAAATAACTGACTGTTATTTCTATGTCTACTTTACAGTTATCAAAAACATCATCCAATTTGGGAAACTTACATTGTTCTTTGTGCAAAGAATTGTCTTTATTGTTCAAATAGTTTTTTATAATCTGGAATTACTCAGATTTTGGTGCATTTTTCATCTAAGCTTGCAGAATTAAATCAACATTTTGTTTTAAAACTATATGGAGTCTTTAATGAAAGTAAACAACTTCATCATAAAGTCAAGAATAATTTATATAACTATATATATATATAGTCTAAATGGCACTTTTATAAAAACTTCAGAATTGATACATGTTATTATATATACACTTTTTTAATTATCAAATTCAAGTTTTTTCTTTTCTCAACTGCTTTGCTGTCTTGTTTAGTTTTAATTTGCTCACTAAAAATTTGTTTTTTCAGGTCTTCATTAGCTTCAAACTGAAGCAAAATCTCATCTGTATCCATAATAAACTTACTGACAAATATATTTTATGAATGTTTGTCAAATATGTGTGTATTATTTACAGGGTAACTGAGAAAACAACTTGCTTTTTCTAGAAACCTGAATAATGATAGTATATAAAACAAATTTGAGTATTTCTATATATACTGTAGATAACTTATTTGAACACAGATAAGACTGTTATCACAATAATATTTTTTTTAACTATATTAATTAGCATAATCATAAGTAACATGACAAATTTGGACAACGTGATTATCATTGTATTTTAGAAGAAATAAGTAATTACTAAGACTGAGTAGGTTTTTAAATGGTTGCATAAATTAGTAAAGCAAAATAATATGAAAATTCAATATAATTGAGCCCCTCCCAGTGACTCAGTGGTAAGTTGCAGACATACAATGTTAAAACTTAGGTTTTGATACCTATGGTGGGAAGTGCACAGATAGCTTATTATGTAGCCTTGTGCTTAACTAACCAACGAACCGAACTATTATGTAATTTATTAGTAAGTTTTGTATATATGTAACTATAGCTTCTGTAAGTTTCATATTTGGCCATAGCTATACAGTAACTTATTGCAAAGAAGTATAAGACATTACCCATTGTTTTACAGTAGACTGGTTCCAAAAACTGCTTTACAGAAATAAAATTTCAAAATCATGATTTTATATTAAGCTTCTTAAAAAGATTGTCAACAAAAATTCTTCAATTTAGATTGAAAGCAGGATAGTTTTACATAACAAATACATCAATATAGAAACATTTTTTTAGACACATAACTTCACTACTCTGTGAGTATTTGATGCTGAATTTGAAACTATATACTGTTACAAACATCTTTAAGCAATATTATAGTATAATACAGTACATTTTCAATTTTGGAAGAATTAGCACAAGCTGTGAATATTCTTAACCAAATAACTTTTTACTGATAAATGAATATAGGACACCAAAGTTAAATTTCAGAAGTACACCTATTTTAAGCATAAATTGTTTACTGTTAGCATTTTAACAGAAGTTATTTCATACTTAATTTTGATTTATGATAGACAAAGCAGGTACATTCAGTTGTTGAATATTTGTTTTCAAACATTTTAGTACCTTATTTCACTAAAAACCATATATCAGGTTGGTATGAGAGCAGTAGGTGGAAGTGTGTGTCTATATATATATATATATATATATATCCAATATGAGACAACAGGAACAGAAGTATTTAGCTGTCCATAAGTGTCATTATCTCCAGTTTTCTTTGCATTTCTTCAGTCTCTATGTATTCTTCTGTAAGAAAATGAACAGTAAATTTTGAAGATGTGGCAAGAAAGCCATTGTCTGAAAAATGTCCTTTGATGTCTTCAGCATGAAGCCATAAGAATGGTGTGATGGCATCAGCTTCCAGATGGATATCAAAAGTTTCAGAAGTAACAGTGGATTTGGTAACATTTGCCACCTGGAAAGAAACAATTAAAAAAATGGTAACAGTGGATTTGGTAATATTCACCACCTAGGAAGAGACAATTAAAAACAATGGTAACAGTGGATTTTGTAGCATTCACCATCTGGAAAGAAACAACAAAAGAATGATAACAATGGCTTCAGTAACACTGACCACCTGAGAAACATAAAAAATGGTAATGATGGATTTGGTAGCATTAATCTCCTGGGAAGAAACAACTAAAAGCTAAATACAGTGGATTTCGTAACATTCACCATCTGGGAAGAAATATAAAAATGGTAACAGTGGAATGGTAGCATTCACCACTTAATAATAAAAAAAATGTAGCAGTGAACTTGGTAACATTCACCATGTTGGAAAAAATAACTAAAGAAATGATAACATTCACCACTTAAGAAGGAACAATAAAAAAATGGTAACTAATCCCCCAAAAATGACTTTAAATGACAATAAGCATCTTATTTAGCATGGAATAAATTTTTTATTTTCTGTATGTATTCAATCTAATGATCAAAGTTCACAATCTGTTCTTTCTCTACATTTTCACAATTCAAGATGTAGTGGCAGTTTACTCACATTCTAGTTAAAATCTAGTTTTCTTCTCTTAATGGTAAGAGATTTTAGTATTTGAAGAGGAAGTTTTTGTTCGGAATGGAGAATGGTGAAGAAGAAACTGGAAGTAGGCACAGCATCACAATAATTTAAACACTGGTTAGTAATACTACTGTGTTGTACATTTTAGCAATAGAGTATTCTTTTATTTTATTGCAGAGCCATTTAGTGGTTGATCTTATATGTCTCTAGTTGCATATTGGACATGAGAACTTGTATACCACTAGTGATGTATTCAATGGATGCAGTTTGTCTTTAAAGCTGAAGAGCCCTTTTAATCTAGCCTCTGTTTTAGACATGCTTCAACTGTATTTAGGGGATATGGTTGTTTGATAAATTTCCTAATTTTCTTCTTAATCATGTATTAAATAATGCCTAAGTAGGGTATGACTAAAGTAACAATTTTGAAACCAGTTCTTAACCAGAAGATGAACACACTGCCACTACATCTTGAATTATGAAAATGTAAAGAAAGAACGGAACATGAACTTCAATTGTTAAATATGAGATAGACTAAAAACTCTGTATTGATCCTTTTGTAAATACAAAAATTATTTGGTTAACAAAAAATACTATAACTGAATTTTGAAAACTGTTAAACTCAATTCCTTATTTTCTTTCTCACAGCCATAATTCTATAAAATTTGTGTCGGAAACTGTTAGAATCGTATAGTATCTTGTTTGGGCATATTTTGTGAATCACAATATGATTGTAATATACGACTTAAAGCATAATGAATGGAACTAATATTAAAACTGCACTATGCCCAGGGAAACTATTGAAGCAAACTATTTTCATCAAAATGATGAAATATGTAGTAAAATATCATGCTTTTTATAAAGTGTTTTCATGGTCATTTTAAACTGATATAAATTAATTCTAGAATATACCTAGATATGCACTAGAAAGTTGCAATATCATAAGATTACCTTTACTTTAGGCTTTTGAATTCCTTTAGCTTTGTTCAGTGGTGATAAGAAAATTTCATTTGAAGGTCCCTCTTGCTCTCCATCTCTGTTTGTAAGGTAAAAGAAGAAGAAACATTCTTCCCTAGAGCATTTTGCCTTTTTAAGGATTTCATCCAGTGGATATGTAAAAACTACTTGAGAACTTTGTGGAGGCTGAAAGATAAAACAAATGCTTATAGCAATGGCTCTCAGCCTTTTCTTGCTTAGAATCCATTTGTTAACAATGATGGTCAGCCATAAACAGTAAATAGCTTTAGTAGAAGAAATAACTGAATTACTAAATAAATAAAATTTTATTTTTAAAGTCTGTTCACACATCCTGAAAAAACAAAGTTATAACTAACAATAAATTATAACATCATGGATGGAATACTTTATAATTAATGCATATAAAACAATGTTTAATTAATCCCTTGTTAAAAAGTAAGTAGAATCTTTACGGACTAAATATTTGATTTGTAGGAGAATTATTTCAACTTTATTTAAACAAACTTAAAACTGTCAGTAAAGACTATACCTGATCAAACAGGGTTCTAATGTCCAGTTTGGGTAAAAATGTGTCCCATCTGTGGACAACTGTGTGTAAAGTAAGGTTTCGTTGTGGTGTAAGATAATCTGAGATTACAGATACACTAATATTTCCTTTTCCATCTTCAAATGGTGAAGCTAACAGGGGAGCAAAAAACTTGACAGCAAAATAATGCAGCATTTTCCATTTACCACCATATTCTGGAAATTAAAAATCAATAAATGAGAATCTGTTTTAGTAAAACTTATGAATTCAGGAAGACATAATACCAAAATCTATTTAAATTGGATTCTTAAAATAATGTGGAAATCCATCAGCAATATCTAAACATAAAAACATTAAATTACTCGTACAACTTGGTTAGGCCATGCAATAATGTGAAAACATATTTTTGTTATAAATATATTTGTTTTCTCCTGTACTGGACTACCTTTCCTACCAAGAAGAAGAATGAAATTTGAAATGCATAAAATATACATATCCAAACCAAATATACAGTAGCTAGGTTATAAATAGTATGATGCTCTACCTCTAAATTGTGGAGAAGTGCTTCTATGTTTTTCCTTATGAAAAATACAAATATTTGGATGTGTTAAACAGCTGGATGTACGGGTATTCTACTATAAATATATTTTGGCTTCATTGAGGAATTTGCACATTAAAGATATCCTTGCACAACGCAAATAAGGTAAATGAGCTCATGTGCTTGTTAATTGTATTATGAATCTAATATATTCAAAACAAAAATAAAATGATTAAAAGGCCATCACCTTAAGAGATGTAGTTTGGATAATGCAATTGATATTATTTAATCTAACAAATACTTAAGGAGAAAATCTCCTTAGAAGTAGTTTCTCATTCTAAGTTTAAAGTATAAGATTATATCAAACTTTTGACTGTTTTATTAGGAAAATTCTAAACATGATGTGGCATATTTCATGGCATCTGTTGGACTTCTCTTTTACCAATGAATAGTTGGATTGACCATCACATTATAATGCCCCCACGGCTGAAAGGGCGAGCATGTTTGATGGGACAGGGATTCGAACCTGCAACCTTCAGATTGTGAGTCAAGCCATGCTGGACCCATAAAACTGTCATACATTGAATGGTCATAACTGTTTCATACCCTGTACACTATTATAAATACCATTACTTACCTTTAAAGTTTACTTTACATGTAATTTTATTAAATAAAGTTACGTACGTGTAGTTTTATTGAATAAAGTTATATCTGAGTTCGTTTGTTTGACTACATAAATTGTTTTCAAATAGACAAGGATTTATCGCTGTAACACATGATGCCTGCAAGAAATCATAGCTTAAATGGTATGCAAGAAAACTACCAATAGTGTTTTGCAGATCACAACTAGACATATTTTAATTTTTTAATGCTCTTTACATAAATTTTCTATCTAATTTGATACTATTATTTACATTTTTTTACTATTTATTCATTTGCTAGCAAAAGTAGCCAGCTTCGCTTGGTTTATTAGGTTGATTTATTCTAGATGACTATGTTAGTGTGTGTATTCTGAACTCATTTTAGCATAAAAGTATAACCTATATACTTTTGTTGCTCCTTTACAAGATGTGGCCTGTTTATAAAGGTAAGCTTCCCTCTGATTTGTCCTCTGATTTTAAACTTAAATAATAAAAATCAAACCTCTTTATTTAATGCACGGAAC
>NW_013665747.1:324572-349634 GCF_000517525.1 Limulus polyphemus
CTTACCTTTATAAACAGGCCACATCTTGTAAAGGAGCAACAAAAGTATATAGGTTATACTTTTATTGCTAAGCAACATGATATAAAAGCCATTGTTGGAATGCATTATTACCAAAACACACTGGCATTTCTATATATCAAAAATTGTTATATAAGGAACCACTTCTTTTCTATGTGGTTTTTGCTAGCTTGCCTCATTAAAAATATTTGCGCATGCATGCACACACGTGGATAAGTAATAATACCCAGGTGCAGACCATCACAGTCCACTTAGTATGGGTGCAAGATTTCAGGTTGCTAGGTTCTTCCCTCGAGCTATGGCAGTCACATTTCTTTTCTATGTTGTTTTTTGCATAAAAAGATGCATATGCACACACACACGTGGATAAGTAATAATACCCAGGTGAAAACCCTCAGGGTCCACTTAGTATGGGTGCAAGATTTCAGCTTTCTAGGTTCTTTCCTCTTGGAGCTGTGGCAGTCACATTTCTTTTCTATGTTGTTTTTTCATAAAAAGATACATATGCACACACGCATGTAGATAAATAATAATACCCAGGTGAAAACCCTCAGGGTCCACATAGTATGGGTGCAGAATTTCAGGTTTTTAGGTTCTTTCCTCTTGGAGCTATGATGGTCACACATACACAGACATGCATGTGTGCATGCACACAAGTGCATGTCTCTCCATCTGTGTGATATCTATTTGTAAGGAGCCACTTTTTTTCTATGTGGTTTTTTGCTAGATTGCCTCATTAAAAATATGTGCATGTGCACACATGCATGCCTGTCTGTGATTTATATCCATAATTTGTAATATATGGAACTACTACTTTTCTGTGAGATTTTTTGCTAGCTTACCTCATTAAAGGATGGGCATGCATGTAGATAAGTAATAATAACTAAGTGTTTACACTCAAGTGGATGCATTTAGTATGGTGCAAAATTTCAGGTTTCTCGGTTCTTTGCTCTTGGTGGTATAGCAGTCACACATATATGCAAGCCCACAGACACAACCTTTTATTATTATAGATAGGATAAATTTCTACTTTTCTCAGTTTTTCTCCCATGATCTATTTATTATTTACAAAATTCTTATTTTCATTTCCATTGTTGCTGCTTTATAAAACTTATTTCTTGATCTTTACCTGGACTTGTTTTTATTCAACCTTTTAATTTCTTTATTTAATTCTTCAGTTTCTATTTTTCTCTCCAATTAATCATAATTTATTTCTACATTCAAGTATTCTTTTATTTCTTCTTAATCATATATCTCTTTCCCTAATTTGAATTTTTGTATTTTCATATTTTTTTTCTTATATGTGTTTACTTCTTCCCAAAATTCTTTATTGATCTGCTCTTTCCTTCTTCTTCTAGATGTTATATTTTTCTTTCTTCATTTTATATAAGCATCTTCTTGCATTTATATTGTTATGACAGCAAAAGTCATGTGACGCTGGTAACACGTGATGAGTTTCTAGAAGGATCATGAAGGCTCGAGCATTTGCCAGACGCCCTCTATTTTTGTATATATAAGCCCAGCAAATAAAGCAGAGAGAAGAAGTGACGGCATAGATAATTGCAGACAGGCAGAGATAGAGATGGATAATTGAGTCAAACGTGGTAGTGACCGTAAGTAAAGCGCATGAATCGTTGTGAATTATAGCGTGTGTTTAAGTTAAAGTGAAAGTGGAAATTAAGTGTATTGCAAAGTTGTATTGGGAAAGAATAAACTAGTTTTATTTAAGAAAGGACTTGTATCGCTAAAGTTTTATCGGAAAGAAATTATGCAGGAAATTAACAAACGAAAAGAGACGTAACAATATAATTAATCCTGTCTCCATTTTCTGATGTATTTTTACATTTATTTAAATATCTTTGTCTCTTTCACACCTGTTATCAAACTTTTCCTTTCATTCCTATATCTTTAGCATGCTTCATTACATATTTTATTGAAAATCTCTAATTCTTCCTTTATATTTTAAATCTTATTATCTCACTCCATTTGCTTTCAATATTCCTGATAAAATATTTTTTCTTCTCTTCTTTCCACTTCAATCCTCCCCTTTTTTCTTTAGTGTTTTCTTGCTTTGTAGTTTCTTTTCATGGCAGGCTACTATAGATATCCATGATATCACTGGAGATCACAACATTTCACACTTTGATCTTCCAATTCATTTCCAATTTACCATTGAAAAAAAGGAAGGTCTACTTTCCAAAAGCACTTGTAGTTTCTTAGTATCATGAAGTTTTTAATTTGTTTCATAATTCATCACCAATGTGTCTAATTATGCAAAATTGTTTATTTTTACTCAAAATAATATGCTTTATCCAAAGTTTTGCTAAGTTATTGTTACATTAATTGAAATTAGTGTAAGATCCAAGCTTTTTTGTTTGACATTTTCACATGCCCTCCTCATTTGAACATGTCTCACAGAATTCATTCCAGTTCCTAGTTTATGTGGTGAAATTTCATCCTCTATTTCCTGTAGGATGCACATAATAAAATAGTTCAGTTTGAAATCACCATGGGAAATGTTGTTATTTGGCTTGATATTAACTACTGCACAGTTTTCAAGAATTTTTGATTTTATGTAACTTTATGTTTTGTAGATTTGTTTGGATGGTTTGCAGTTTATAAGGTGATCAAAATCACTCATATGTAGGAAGATGGCATTTTTATTTTCATTTTTAACATCTTTTTTATGCTCCATAATTCTTATATTTATATATTTTATCCTATTTCACTCATGTAAACTTTTTCAAATGACTAGCATGGAATTATAGATGACTTAGTTATCCAACTTCTTATAGCGATGTTTATGTTAGATTATTTTTCATAGTGTTGTAATGCTTGTAAATAACAATAAATTAATTTTTCTTTAGAATCCTCTGTATGAATTCCAACTTAGTACTTTAGTTTAAACTAGGTGTTTTCTTTTTTTTCTATTTATTTTCTATTTCCTTCATTATCTTTGAAAAATATTACTCTGTCTTGTAAAAGATGTGCCTTTTTAATGAAGTTTATAGGATACCATAATTTTTTGAAAAATATATCAGATATTCTGAATTTCTTTTTCTGATATTAGTATATCACATATTCTATAGGCTCCTAAAAATACAGACATAGCAATAGGGGTTTTAATCATCTGTGGTGACACAAGAAAAAAAATGGAAGTACCTTACAGGGTTCTTAGATTTTCCATAGTCTAAGAAGTCAATCCTATATATAAGTATGTTTAAGAAAGGGAGTGAATCCTTTGTTTTCTAAGTTGTGTAGTTAAACTTTAAATTCTATATTTTTGTGAAGATGGCTTAGTTTCTCAAAGATTGAAAAATCACACCTGTTATTTGGCCAAATTGAAAAAATATCTAATTAGCACAGCCATGGAAACTTCATGCCATTAATGCCTGTTAATAGAAGTAAATCAGTTTTAAAATGTTCCATGGAAATGTTGGTAATAAAGCATTTCCCATTTCCATTATTTATCTTTGTTTTTAGTTCTGTCCTAAACACATTGTTATGAAAACAGATTTCAAGAAATTAGATTAATGTATGTACTGGAACTGGAAGACTATATGTCAAGACAATTTGATTTTCTTTAGTGATATTCTATTGTTCTAGTACTATTACATTTGTTATTAATATGTCAAAATCAAAACTGGCCATTTTTATACCAATGATGTCAAGGTTTTTTATTTCATTGTAAAAGTTTCAGTTGTTTTAACATGGAACAACAAAATGTTTTCTAAGACAAGTGCTAAATGTTTTGCTAACCATTTGAAAACTGAAAATGTTGTAGTACTTACATTGGAGATGATGGGTTTTAAAAGCCAATTTTGCTTATGGGTCTTGGGAAAACTATACGTGTATGGTAGTGAAGAATTCATATGTTTAAAATTCATTAGAACACCTGGATAATCAAACAGAGATTTCTGTTGGGTCTACTGAAAAATCAGAATGTCTATGAAAAACTTAAATTCAGTCTTCTTTCAAGGAAGGTTCTCGAACTTAATATTTTCTCTTTTTAGTTGTTTTATCCAATAGGAGAATTTGTTTTAACTGATTTCAAATATCAAAATTTTGGTTTCTTTTAAAATTTCTTAAGAGTTTACATGAAGCATTAGGGAAACACCCTTAGCATCACTTTTATTATTAAATGATGCTTCTTGTAAGTTTTTAAAAGCTAATAGAATATATAATTTACTGATATTATATCCTGTGAATTTCATTGAAAATACACATCTAAAATCCAGAGAAATGTTTTGTCAGACTTAGTGAAGGACACAGAATGAAAGAAAAAGAAGAAACTACATTTTTTTAACTATGGCAAAACATTTGAATTGAGAAGATATTTTCTATAATATTATTCACTTTTTTTTAAATTACGAGTACAGCTGAATTCCATGACCAAAATTTTGCCTTGTGTTTCTTCACGTACCAAGTGATTTTAATGTGCTGTTTTACATTTAGAATTTTTAAAATATTTTTATTAAAATTAATTTACCATAACACAAGTATCCATAAAAAGAGGCTAACAATGAACAAATGCTTAAAAGAACATAGAAAACAAGACATCCATATAAATCTATGCCAATCATGTGAAAATGTTTTCATTAGTGAAACAGGATCAAATATAAGCACAAGGATTACAGAAAATAAATGTTAAGAACAAAAATAAAAATAACACCATCTTCCTACATATGAAATAATTAGACCACCTTATAAACTGGAAATCATTTAAACTAACCTACAAAACAGAAAATTACATAAAACAAATAATTATTGAAAACTATGTAATTTAATAGCATACCAACCATCAAAATTTCTGATGGTCATTTCTAACTAAACTGTTGTCTTAAAAATGCTATATACAGGAAGTACAAAATCAAATTTCACCATATAACCTGTGCATTGGAACAAACCTCATTTTCTGTGTGAGACAATGTTCAACTGAGGAGGTTATGTGAAGCTGCTGAAACTTGTATCAGAGTTTTTGTGTCAAAGTTCCAAAAAAGTGTGGATTATAGTTATTTTTAATTTACATAAACAGTATCGTATACTCATCTTTAGCTTATTGTTACATCTTACTTTTCATCTTTCTAGTCAGACATTAAACCATAAACCACTTATTTACATTTTAAGAGTAACCTATAAATCAAATTTCATTACACTTGTCTAAAAAGTTATTTTTCTTCATTTTGCCTACAAAACATACATTTTTTTTGATAGAAAAACTAAAAAAATTGTATCTAGCATTAAAATGACCAAAAACTAAATAAAAATGCTCTGAGAAACACCTTACCAATGGATGACCACGATGGTGCTTGCCAAATATCATTTAGTTGCCAATAGAGGGCACCTCTAGTAAGGCCTTCTCCCTTTACAATATCACTTTGACATCGTCGATAGTACTCAGTCTCAGTTTTGATACTCATTGCTTGGTTAATCTATTAAGTACCAAAATTAAAAATACATGTATCAGATCAAGTATATCTAATTCGGAGATAAACATGTCACACCTGATTTATATTATACCTTTGGAAAACATACTCCTTCAAAGATTTACAATACTGCAAAGAAATTTGTGCATCAAACAAATTTTTTCTAACTGCCTCAATCCAAATTTTTAACATCATCTAAAATATATGAAGAGAAGTAAACAAATAATAGACTCTAATGATTGGACACACGAAATAAGAATACACTTAAAGATCCAAAAGTATTTAATTATTATTGACAAACACAAATTAGTATATTCTCTAAACTAATATTTAAATTACCTGTGATAAATACAAAAGTTGTTTAAATCCTTTTTCTCCTGCATCATAAGGGGGAATATTCATGTGACGTATAATGGAGAGTTTAATCTCTATACCACCTATAACAATAATGGTAATAAGATTACACAGAAATATCTCAGTTTTCAAAGTTTAAAAATGATGATATATTGGTATCATACATAAATTTTTTATAGGTGGAAGACCTATTGTGTCAGAATATATTTCTTTCACCTACATTACACACTGTACATACCTATTTCAAACAAAACCATCCTTACATTTGCACTTAAAGCCACTGGAACATCTTTTAAAATGAGCACTTTCAGTTTTAAGCAGTTCAGGGGTTAGTATCAGTTACATAGCAAATTGTTAAAGACAGAAGAATGGGGGGGGGGGGGGTCATTAAATAAATTATTAATTGTTTAATCACTTGTGCCCATAACGTTAGGGATATTTCCATTAGATGGTGATTAATTTGATAGAGAAATTATTACGGATGACTTAAAACTTAGCTTTTAACACTTCATAATTTTATTATACTCACTACATTCGTGCCTTCATTATATAAAACCAAGATATTCCATTATCATAAATGGTGGTGAATCTTTGGGGGATTACAATGTTCAATTAATAAAGATGCTAAAATATGCAAATATTCCTAAATTTACTACATCATTGAACCCAGTGCACATAGGACAGGTTCTTATGAGTTGAAACAAGTTTCATTTCTTTATTAAAAATAGTGCTTTTCAATCATGCATGATTCTCAAATATATAAAATTTAAACCAAGAAATGTCACATTTGCTTAAATAATGTTATAAAGTTAAAACATCCATTTTTTTCATTTTTTTTGCTTTGTTTTAGCACTGGTATATCTGAATTGTGTCTGCTGCAGGGATAAAATCCTGATTCTTAGCTTACTGCTTTGTATTATGAGGATTATTATTTATTTGTTTTATTTGATACTTTAATACAATACCCCTTGCACGGACTTAGATGAAACAGAAAAAATATATATATTTTTGGCATCAAGAAAAACAGAAAAATCTGCTGTGTTATATAATTAACTAAGATTGTAAAATATGTCATTCTTGTAGTATAAATAGTGTTGTGATAGTGCTGATCGATTCGAAACAATTAAAGGTTGCCATAATTGTAATTCACATAAGTTAAACACTTCTGATCTTATTTGTCAGACAGATAAATTAGTTGAAATTTGTCTAGCAGCCACTCACATCATCAGAATTACTGTACTGGCCAAACACTTGGATATCCATGCAAATAACAAGGTTAGAGAATAGGGATTAGTAATTAAAATCAAAGAGCTTTAATCTGTCATTCCCAATATAATAGACCTTTAATACATATTTAACTTGCAATATATACATAAACAAGAGTATGGTGAAATTTCTTCTGAGGTAAAAACTGTTGAACATTATAAAGAAAAACAGAGAAACTTTAAGGAGAGACTCAATATTTATCATAAAGACATAGCAACATTATTAAAGTTCTTGATACATATCTGTTAACTTGAATTTAGAAGTTACTTAAAATATTCTTCGAGCCCTCAACAAGGTGTATCACTACTGTGAATATTTTGTCAGAGAGAAAAACTTCCTAAAATACACAGCTCAGCTAGCCAGATTAAAAATAATAATAAAATGAAAGTGGAGTACAAAGGATACATTTATTTATTCCCTGCTATTTAATCATAACCATGTTGTTTGAAAAAGTAAACACTGTATGAAATGGAATATATGTATAATCTTCTATTACTTCTTTATGTCTACTTAATTATTTCCTGATGTTCATCCCTCATTCAATTATCCTCTGGACAAAAAGGTTGCTATAAAACCAAAGCGGCAAATATCCTGTGGATAATATTTCCCTTCTGTATGACTAAAACAACAACTGATAAAATAACATAATTACCTAGTGCATGGTGCTGCCGATGTTCTAGAAACTGACTGAAAGGATAGGTCCAATCGTCTGGCTTTGAAATATTTTTCAGTGTTTCAAATGATGGATAGGACTGAAATCCATACTCAGAAACAAATCTAGGGCGAGGATATGTGTGCCAGTCCCAGCCATCTTTGCCATAGTTGTAATAATGAACTGTAATCGAGTACACTGTATTAATATATATGTATAATATTCAGCTACAAAAAACATGTAAATATGTGTATTTATAATGAAACCTTGTATCAACTTATAGTTAAAAGCATAATAGTGAATTTTGAAATATTATATATTTTGGCAAAGAAACTGGTATCTGATAATTTATTACCCAAGTCTATGATTTGGGTTATTAATAATTTGAAGTAATTATGTGCTTTCTTTAACATTATAAAGATAGTATTTCTAGTACAATCCAAGAAACAATTGATAAAATTGCACATGCTATAATGTTACCTTCCCTCCATGGCATTGTGTGACTTAACATTTTTGTGAACAAATGTCTTAAACTCTGGGATATAAATTAACAGCAGTTCTCACAATCTATTAAACACATACAGTTTTGGAAAATATTATGGAAATGCACAGGTGATTCATATACAGAAGTAACAAACATTAAGAAATTAGAACTAAATGGTCAATTTTTTGTTTGTCCAGTACATTATTACAGAAAATATAGAAGTAAAGTAAGTTCTATAAAGCATTTTGTCTTTTCTTTAAACACAGCTGTATGTCTTGCTTTGAAGCTGTCATACGTTTATCAGTGTATGATTCTGAAATATTATTTCAAATGTCTATCCTTTAAAACAGGGTTGTGGAGAAAATGTCAGACATATCAAAAAATAAGAAACCTATTAGTATTTTCAATCTATACCTTACAAATCGTCGCTAGCTTCTAGTTCTAAATTATAAGTGTTTAAAACTTTGAAGTTTCCATAATACATTCACAATATCACTGAAATGTTCTACTAGAAAATTTACTTCACACTGGAAAAAAATCATGTTTAAGCATCTATATTTCTTAAAACTCAAAAGCAACATAAATAAGAAACACTAAATGAATGTCTTGAGTTCTTTACTCATAAGTGATAATATAAATCAGCCACATTGTTTGGTTGTTGTTTGACTTTCTCACTTTCTATATAAGCCTACTGAGCCTTAATAATATTCATATTGGATTTTGTGCAGTCTAAAACATGATTTTGAGTGTTCCATTGGCCCTTCATGCTTGAGCCACTGTCTTGCCAGAAGAAAAATTTCTACCAACAAATCTTGTTCATGAAGGAATGACATGATGTATAAGAATCTGATTGTATCTGTCAGTAGTCAGTGTGCTATCAATTCTGTGTAGACCTCCAACACCATTAACTGAAATGTAGCCTATGCTTGTATAAGTCCTCCAGCAGGCTTCACTGTATCCTATTCTCTTTTCTGCCTTGAACTAATATTGGTTATAAAGAACACCCTCCTCTAGTTCTGCTCATCCCATTACTTTAAGTCTAATGCCCATTTTATCTATTTGATTTGGTTGTCTTTTTTGAACAATGTTTTTTGAATAGCTACACATACATTGAACTCACTTTATATTAACTTGCATCTTAATTTTATTGTAATATTAACACCTGTATGCACAGCTAGATCATTGGCAATATCACTACTGGACTGTAGGGTATTTTGTAGAAAGCATACCCTGAGTTACTTAATATCACTTTTGAAGAGTTTGAGTTTTCTACTTTAACAGCTTCTAATATCAAGAGTACTGATTTCATGTACCCTCTCAGAGTTTCCATACAAATTTTATTAAAACATGAAATTTAGCCTCAACCTGGTGTATGGGGGTTAGCTTTCATCAGCCAAAACTTTGATTTCAATACGTTTGTCATTTGGCAATCTTGTCCTAGGAATCATGGGTGCATTCACCTCACTCCTGCTGAGAATAATACAACTACTTTTATTTATATAGACATGATGACAATGTGGCATTGTGTGATTGGCTAGATGACAGCAACTGCAGAGTAAACTATCAACATGTGACTTTACACTGATGCAACTCATTTTCATATAATACTGATGGAGCAGTCTCATAATATTTGCATTTTATTCACTGTTTCCATAATTGTTTACAGCATTGTAGATACTTAACTTAAACTAAAATACTTGTGTACATACATATCTTTTGCAACTTACAAGAATGAAATTTTAATTATATACAATTTTGCTTCTATATTGGCGTTGTTTCTGGACTTCTCCTGTCTTATATCTTTAACAATGGAAAATCTTTAAGGCCTTTCTAAGTGTTGCTGTAGATGACTGTTAACATATCAAATACACAGTCTAAATCCATCTTGAAAAGAATTTTACTCTCTTTATTTTTCCATAATACCCTGAAATACATTGATATCAGCAAGCTATAGAGTATTTAGTCTGTACATTGACTACTTCTGGATAATTTGTCACTTTTAATCAAATAGGGAGTTTTGTAACATTATTTGAAGCTAATATATTTTTAATGGATTTTACAAGGATTTCCTTGAATCTGGATTCTTCCAGCTGTTTCAGGAAATGTTGTGAACAACTGAACAAAAAAGGGGCTTAACTAGGCCCATTAATGTAAAATACTACTAGTGAAAGCTTTAGCAATGCTGGTAAAATATAATTTTATTGTTAAATAATATACTCAGTTAAAACTTGTAATTCTATTGTAATATTAAACTTTCTCTACATTCTTTTGAATAATGTATTTGTTTAAACGATAAATTATTATTAATTTGCTAAAAGGTAATACTTCTAGCTTGTTAACAAACAACTTCAACAGATACAGATTTGATTCATAAAATGAATATCCCATTGTGATCACATCCACATCGACTGTATTTATTGCACTTGAAACATTTTTTCCCTTTGCAATTGCAAGTAATAGGAGGTATAGGATCAACTTCTGTTTCTATTTCCTATAATTATATGTGAAACTACAAAACACTATTCATGTATTGTTTAATAAGTATAGGACAGGCTGTATGTTAAGAGTCACAGTTTGCTTAAATGTCATCCTAAAAAGTTTCAATATGATTGGTTACATCATCCTTGAATTATTAATAATTTATCAGAACATACACAACAAAGGTGGTTTATTCATTTGTATACAATTGTGTATACTAATCAGATTTTTTTAATTTTAATTTAAAACGTTATTACAGCATAAACAAAACTACAGACTTTAATATTTGTGATTATTACACTAAAACTTTTAATATTAGAAAGGAATATGTCAAATTTATCATTTTTTTCTCATGTAATATTGCTTATGAAATTAAATAAAAACTGCTACGAAGTAAATCTTTAACTAAAAGTACTCACATTATTTTTATTCTGGTATGGACTTTGGATTTAGATACAATGACAAACAGTACCACATTGTCCATAATTCACCACACTAGCAGTACACAATCTCCATAATAATAATAAATATCTCAATCTTAAGAGCCCATAATTTCAAAACAATACAAAATCTATCAACATATTTCTGTCAAACTGTGCATGCTCATCTATACATTCAGTCTATATTCTTTCCAGTCCCTAGCATTTTGCTTGTTGATTGACAATATATTACTTATAATATATTCTTAATATATTACTCAGATATCTGGTGCATTAAATTATAGATTATTAGGTAAACATAATTATTCAGTTATTCACTGTTGTAAGTTCTGCTGTTTCTACAGAGATTAATGAATAACAAATAGCACTGTATTTTTGGAAACCCATAAACATGCCATATTATTAGTTACTGTCAATAAAACTTTCTATATCTCAGTATTTTTTCATTTTATTTTTTTCTGAAACTTGTTATCTCAAAATTACTGATATTATATAAACATCCATATTTTGCTTTATGGATTCCCTTTAACTATCATTGGTGATATATTCTATCTATCTTTTGGGTATACAGCCTCTTAATGACCACTGCCCAAGCTGTACTAAGTATCATGATATGTGTGTGTTCTAAGCAATGCTTAGTGATGCATATTTTGTTTTAATAATGAATGAAAACAAAAGTACCGATAAATTCTTATCTTATGTAATTATTTTTGATAATTAATTGAATAAATACAAGTATAGATATGCAATAAAATAAAAACTCCCCAAACTACATAGATGGTTTTATTTTTGAACTGCCAGGCTTTATCAAGTTAATCAAACTGTTAATTTTCATTTTGACATATTTCCAATCTTTCCTACATAAATATGTCAATGATGTAATATACCCATAGTATTATGTGTTTCTTCTATGACATGGGAACTGTTTTATTAAGGTACTAAAATGTGTAAGGTCAAAATTTAATGGAAACAGCATATCTCTAAATAGTAATTTATTAAGAGCTTTTTGACTAGTAAAGTGATCCTCCATGACTTAATTAGTTTTAGGAAAATGAGTTGAAGCCTTGTCCAGAGCCTTTACTCTCCATTTAGGAGGGAAACTAGCTACTATTACAGCTACATTCATACTCCATGATAATTACATGATAAATGTAAATAAAAATATTTATGCATACAATATGTATATGTATAATTGATGTCCTAAGTACACCAGAATTATCATTATGTAATGTTTTGGTACTAATGATGAATTGTTATTTTGCCATCCATTTTCTAGAAGCATCACTAAATCACATGAAATTCACCAACTTTTCTGATGTTTTCCTGATGATTCCCAGGCTGGGAACACAAAATATGTTTGTTTTAATTTAGGAGCAACCTATAAGGGACATTATAATTACTTCAAGACACTAAGGTTATTTTAATGAGAATACTCTATGCAGGTATATCAAGATGTTCAAGTTTTTATTAGGATTTATGGAAGCCTTTCTTTAGATTTATGCAGCATTATTTATATATTTTTAAATATAGCCAAAAAAAAGAGAGAGTTTTATTTTTAAAAAGAAGAGTAACTAACCATTCACACTACAAACAATTACTTTTTTGGTTGTACAGTATGAAATTATGTTTAGGGCTAATAATAAAGCTTTTTAATTCCCACTTAGGTAACTGTGGAAAAGTGAAATGAAGGATTATGTCAACATCTTGAGCAACAAAATGTAAACCATTCTTTATATACAGACTTAAGTACTTCATTGAGAAACAGGTTTATCTTCAAGCCATCTGTTTAAAAAACTTATTTTGAATCTAATTTATTTCAACATTACCATCACCAAAGTGAGTATCCTGGGGATCCCAAGCTATCCAGCCAGCCTGCTCAGTTGCTAGGCCATTGGAAGGACTTGAAGATAAAAACTGTCTTGAATTATCTTCCTTCATCACAATAGGCCTTATTGTTTTTATGTAGAGCTTCAAATAGTCGTTTCTATATTGCTCCTGCCGAGTACCTATAACTGGCCTGTAGATGTGCAAAAATAATTCATTATTTTTAAAAGCTTCAATAATAAAGTGCAACATATGTTACTAATTAACCAGTGAATTACAAGTTTTATTAAATTTAAACTTGAAACATCTAAGACACGGTAACTTAGGCTTATAGTTTTCCAAAACCAACAAAAAATACATAACACAAGTTCTACTATGTACAATATTATAACCTGTACAAATTTAGAACCTATTTTATTTTTTTTGCAGGATATAGCCACATCATGCTTTTTCTTTTCTGTATGTTTTATTGTGCTTGATTAAACATCAACTTTGTTTTAACTGTAAGAGTAATGCCCCATTTATAAAGAACAGTGGGACAACTTCATAAAAAATAGGATTAATTGGTTAAACAGTGACCAATAGCATACCACCACTGAGAAGCCAAGGCCTGTTCATTTTCATTGTTTCCAGCCCAGATAATTATTGAAGGATGATGTTGCAATCGTCTAATCTGAAATATCAAAACAGGGAAAAAATTTAAATAATTTAAGCCATGTATGTAATATGTTGGCATGAACACATGTTCTGCAACAAAGGGAAAAAAAGGGTTTAACATAAAAGGTTTAACTGATCTGTAGACAAACAGATTACTAATCAATTATATGTAATATCAAAAATGATATTATCCTACACATAGAAGCTGATACCCATTCATTATACTTCTCTGTTTATTCATGGCTATCATTAATGTATGTGTGTGATCAAGTATGTCCCAGTGTACTGTAATATGGGTCCATTACTTGCTCCTTTTACCACAGAAAAATTGCACTCCCATAGTTTAGTGTTTGGGTATGTTATAAGAGTGATGGTCAAATCTCACTACTCAGATAGACAACTTCAAGTAGCCCAAGTTTTGAAAGTGGGTGCTGTTGATTAGCTACCTTCCCTCTAGTCTATCAGTACAAGATTAGGACAGCTAGCAAATAGAGTTCTTGAGTAGTTTGTGCAAATAAACAAAATATCTGTGTTAAAGAAATTACTCTTCATAATTATAAAAATTACCAAATATTATTTTATTTTTGAAAATCACATTCTATTCTGAAGAATATTATAATTTTGTAGTGGTTATGCATTCTTTTGTAAATGGATTGAAGGCATAATACATACTATAATGTAGAACCAATGCAGAATCGCCATAATTTACAATTTTTTTAATGTTTACTTCTGAGAAAGGTTTATGAAAAATATCAATAACATGATCTGTAAAATTTTAAGATTAATTTTTGGTTGGGCAATAGTTGTATATTATGTATTTTCTACCACTCTCTGCTGGTTCACTGATTTTATAAATATATAAATAACATAATTTCATGTTTACCTAAAGAATTTCAAAAACATCAAGTATGTTGAAGTTAGAAAATACATGTTCTTGAACCATTTATGAACTTGATGTAACAATTCTACAGGATATTTTGGTTTAGATGTGTAGTGCAGCACTGATGAGCTGTGGACCCTGTGAAACTAGTCTGTTGCAGTGGGAATAGCAAATCAAAGAATAGATTAGTCCTCTACATCATCTTTTCTTCACTGAAATTATGCAGTAATGTTCTATTTTATTGTTATGTATCTGCTTGTTTGTTAATTTCCGGTAGAATTTCTTTCCGAGAAACTTCAGCAGTTAATCGAGTCCTTTCTTGATTAACCCAGATTAATTAAGTCCTTTCTTGATTAACCCAGATTAATTATGAAATAAGTATCTTTAATGTTAACACACTTTTCAAATAAACATAAAGGGTATGAGAAAACGCTCACAAAGAGTTTTATTGAATAACTGAGGTCATTAATCAATGAAATTTGTCTCTTCAGAGACATTTCAGTATATAGTTACCATGCTGATATCATATATACAATGGCTCAATAAATACTGGACTGAACAGTTTTTCACTTAGTAAAAATTAAGTTTTTTGTTTGTTTGTAATTAAGCACAAAGCTACACAATGGGCTATCTATGCTCTGCCCACCACGTGTATTGAAACCCAGTTTCTAGCGTTGTAAGTCCGCAGATAAAAAATTAAGTGGCCTTCTAATATGCATTAATGCTTAATGCTCACTGACTAATTTACAAGTGAGGGCAAGGCAGTTAATTACAGTTCTTCAACAATAAAAACATTTCAAGAATGCACTTAAATGTAACAAAGATGTAATAATACATTTTAATGAAATCACCCAAGAGTCAGTCAGTATTTGTAAATGTTCCTTACAAATGCAGCATAGTGTTTTAAATTAATGATTCTAAGAAACTCTCAAAATCATATAAAAACAACAAATTTCACAAAAACCATCAGTAAGGTGTGGATGTTTCTATTGGTTTGTCAGAATTTATACATACATATATATATATATATATATGTTGTTGTTGGGCTTAGAATTTTTCTACAATAGGTGTCTGTGACTTGTTGGTGAAAAATTCAATGATCAACAGCACACACTTAATTTGTTTTCAAAATGATATATATATATATATTCGGAACAAGTTAAACTTATGTACAACAAATTCTTCACACTATAAAGATTATAGGAATATCATAAACACTATATATATAGTTCTCTTCTTCTTGTCCACTTAGGCCTATTCAATTACTTTAGAATTTCAGTTGACAAGCTGAACTATCTTCTCTATTACTACCACATTAGTATTCTGTGTGTGATTCAATTACAACTGTGGCATGAGTTACTGTAATCATTTGGTCTTCATTGTTCTAAATATCCTCTGTTCCTTTTGTCAAAGAGCACTCAGGCTGATTCAATTACTTTAGAACCACACTTTAACAGAATCATTTTTCTTCTTATCTCCTCTTCTACTGTTAGTCTTACTCTAACATATTAAATGTTAGGCCTATCACTTCTACAGTAGTTAACTTCATGCCAAACTTTTCCTTGCCCATAACTTTACTCTCTTCTGCTATTGTCTGTTTGCCATTTTCACTCGTCTCATACTTTTTATATCTTTATCACTTAATCATCTGGCCTTCTAGAAATCTCTATATTCTCAACGTCAACGTATTGCACACAACATTCTATAGTCTCAACATCAATGAATTATAAACATAACTTCCTACAATTATTATAACAAAAACTAAACAATAATAAAATATTCACTCACAAGATAAATTAATCAATAATATCTAAACTAAACAGTCTTTTATATCATGAAAGGGTAAAATAAAAGTTAGTACTTTACCTGCTGTTTCACTTCTTCAGCTACAGTATACAAGAATTCATCATTTACTGGATATAAAGAAGCAGCAAACATTAAGTCTTGCCAAATTAAGATACCTAGTTCATCTGCAATGTGATAAAACTCATCACTTTCATATATTCCACCTCCCCATACTCTCAACATATTCATATTGGCATCCTTAGTAGACTGGAGAAGATTTTGGATGTAATCTCGAGTTACTCTCTCTGGAAATACATCTGCAGGTATCCAGTTAGAACCCTTAGCAAAAATTGGAATCCCATTCACTCTGAAGTAGAAACTTAAACCTAATGGTGAAATAAAATAAAATAATAAATGTCAAAATGCTGATAAATAAATGTGTAAGTTTGGATTGGCCAAATAATATGCGTGCAATTCTATGTAATGATTTTTAAAATTAATAACAGGATATCCAATTTAGCTACAAAATATAAATATAGCTGAGAAGCATTTAAAGTTTATTCAGACATTTGTCTCTGCAATCATATTAAGTGCTGGAAAAAAAAAATCTTTAAATAGTAAGGTCAAAAGTTCCAATCTCATTACATTGGTATTACTTAATTCTAACAATTTGCCAGTAAAGTGGTCTTTAATTCCACTTACACATGATTCCTTTTTGAAGTAATAGTTTAAAATGTAGTCTAATTTTGCTCAACACAATTTAATAGAAAATATTACATTAATGTGATGTGTGATAAAATATATCAGTTTGCATAATGTAAAAGTTCACATGCCACAACCACACATCTGAAGAGCATAATTTCAACATATGTATTACTTAAGTATTACAAGTCTTAAAATATTCATGATTTAATTACCATGGTCATTATCTAGAACATCTTGAATGAGTTCAACTGTTCGAAAACCTATTCGAACAGTTTTTGATGTATTTTCTTCAGTGCTGTCCTCAATGTAACTGACAGTGAGGTTGTAGAGGGGTTGATCCCCATAACCATTTGGCCACCACTGTTTTATGGAAATGTTCTACAGAAAGATAAGAAAATAAGTTACATAAATAAATATTACTAAGCTCATAAGATAATGAAGACTGTATGTTTGCAAAATGCAGATTAGCAGCCTTCTCAGTTTAAAAAAAATCAAATTTAGATGAAAATATAAAATAATGGTAGTAATATAAGTGGATTTTAATCATGAGAAGTCTGTAATTTTGCAAGAAATGAAATATTCATCAGTTTTTGCCACATATATTAATACAACTTAATTTTCCTACTTTTAGGATTGATCAAACAAGTTACCTACAAAAAAAATACTCTCACCCTTGGTATTGTGATGTTGAATTTTATCTTTGCAAAACCTTGAATATCTGGCTGTACTGTAACATTGGTGTACTTTATTAAAGTATTTTCATCCAATTTCACTTCAAGAGTGCCATCTGCTGGTGATGTACCCACTGTTTCTAAATGAACAGTTACTGATATTGCCCAAGTCGGAAAAACATTGCTGATTACTGTGAATGATGAAAATTTATCAAATTTTTAAATGTTCTTTATGTATGTTACATGTTCATATAAAAAAGCTTTTGTAATCACATTACTATACAGAAAGTATAATTAGCCAAGCATAAATAGTCAAAGTTATACCACCTCTGTATGTGTATACAGAATAAAATATATCCCACAACCATATTAAACCTGAAAACTTTAATAAAACATGCTCCTGTACACACAACCAAGACAGTGAAAAACATGTAGATTTTTTTATTAGTTCAAAATGTATTTTTTATTCTCTATTAAAGGAAAATGGTCATATGCAAACTTGTAAATAGTAAATCTTTGATGATAGCGTTGACATAAGCTTTAAGCTGTCCAAATGATTTCCTAAAAAAAAATTAAGAAATAAAAAAACACTATACTTCAGAATATCAAAATATTAAATTAATTATCATTGTGCTCATTAGTCATATGTTATTTCACGTATACCTTTTTAATGTTGCTCGATTATATCCATTTGAATAATGGCCTAGTTATTTATTAAATAAAAAAACATCAATGAATTATAATCATTTCCATAACCTATTTATTATTCTCAGTTTCACTAGAAACCTCCTTGGCAAGTTTCACAATTTTACTGATGTGTACATATAAGAAGCCAGGTACTTTTGTTTCAAACAGTCTTTTTATGTGGAAAAGTTATAAATTTAAATTAATCCTCTAGCTTATAGACCAAGATTATGTATGCTACAATGTTTGTTCCATAGGCTTACACATGCTTGCCTTATTTCTGTGTCCTGCCCTCCTGGTTTAAGGTTGTACTGACTTCAAGGGGTGGTACAGAGACTTTATCTCTCTTTAATATGTTTCTTTGGAAAGATCACTGACATTAGTAATTAAGGATTGTAAAATACTACACTACTGCAGTCTGACATAAAAGTGAGATATTTCTATCATTTTAGACCTTATTTTGGATCCAGTCTCTGTTATAATAATGTCTTGAAAACCTTTTCTCTACCCAAGCAACCAGTTTAATTTATACATTGAATTAGTATAACCAGTTAATAAGTTAAATTATATAATAATTTATACTGTTTGTTATTAAACATTATAAATTTGTAAATTGACAAATCTAATTACTTATTAAGATAATTATTTTGTATTGTTAGCTTTGTATATGAGTTTAGGGCTAATTAAACTTTCTCAGCTGGATCAACCCTGTGAAATATTATATAGATATTGCCAAAAATACCATTATCTATGAAGGAACCCAATTTACAGATTTATACATTTTAATTGTTATAGCTCGTTGTTGTATAATATTGCATGTGGTATATTAATTTAGCTATATTAATACCTTGGTTAATTTTGAGTTTGTGGATACTTGTAAGTTTTCTGGGTGATATTAGATCTCTGAATATCATTGCAATTTTTCAATGTTCATTCATGATAGAGAGGGAAAAATGACCACAATATAAATGTATATATTAATAAGTTAAGTCACAGTGAATATAATGTCTGGACTTAGCTGCCAAACACTCTGATTGAAAGTCACACTTTCTCATATACTTACTAACAGGAAAGGTATTTACAACTAAATTTCTGATGATAACTTTGTCATAACCTTCAAGCCCAATTGATTTCCTACACAAATTAAGAAATAAAAAACAGTATAAGTTTAATTTTACATAGTTACAAGTTTCAAAATAATATTCTTTAAATAATTCTGTCTTTTAGAAAAGAGAAGAAATGAATGAAGTATTTAAATTAAGAGTGTAGAAATAATGATATTTAACTGCATGATACTGGCTTTCAATGATAGTTTTCTTCAGTTTCATTATTGTTACATAGTAAATACATATTTGGAACTATAATGCATGTATATATCTTTAAACTTTAGGGTTATTTAACAAAAGTATTGAACAATCTGAAAAGTAACTTCCTATTTAAAAAACAAGCAAATGTCATAAATTGTATTTTAAGATTAAAAAAATTAATATCCATGAATACGTATATTCCTTTATATTGCTTATACTATTATTTTTATTTGTGATAATTCCACTGTTTGTTTCAAAGTAATGTTATACAAATAGTTTGAAGGAATCATCACAAACATATCTCACTTATTTCTCTTTTTATATATATATACCACATTTTGAGACACTTCATTGTAATTTCCTTGAAAAACTGAACATAAAACTAATATTATTATAAACTGGAGAATCATGCTATGTAAATTGCAAAAAAATATTAGGTCTTGCTAATAAGACTGACAAAGTATGCAAAATAATAAGTGTTCATAAGATATTATAAAACGGCTTAAATTATTTTATCAATAGTATGCCAAAAGCAGTTTACTAACATATGTAATAACCTTGTCTAAATGTCTACTGAAATAATAAAGTGAGAGCTTGGAAACAATAGCTAATCTTTCATTGCCAGTTTGGTATAAGAACTGTAAAGACTTGTGGTTTAATAAAACTTATTATATGGTGAAAATAAATCCTACTAAATCAACTTACTTATTTAAAAACACTTGTGTTTTACTTCTACATTATAAGAAAATAAAAGTTCACACCACCTCTATATATAGAGCAAGTGACTCTACAAATAGATATCTACAAATGGTCTCAGCCAAACAATCTTCAAAGGCTTTATTGGCCAAAATATTGAACATATATATTTTTATTTTCCTTTAAAACAATTTTAATTATATTTCTTTGTATTTTCATATTTGGTGAAGCTGCAACTGTATTTACTATAGCCAGAAATAAGTAGAAATATTAGGGTGGCTTTATTTCAATTAATTTCTACTTTAAGAAACTTAAGGGTAACTGCCTTCCCAGTCAAAGCTGAGACATTGTGGGTGTAAGCACTCAGCTTCGTACCCTTATTTGATTGATGATTTTTTTTTCCATGATGGCTGACTAGATTGACATCAGCTTTTTGATATTGTTTGATAGATGGGATATCCTCAATGCATCTGGGTGCTATTACCACAGACATTATCTGTTATGACAATAAGTTGACAACCAGGACCGATAACAGTATTGCGATTTATATCTATATATATACAGCTGAGATCTCAAAATACATCAAAACATAAAGAATACAGCTGAAATATTTATGATATACACACTACAAGAATAACATAAGCATTTATATATAAAAAATAAATTTATTTTCATTTACCAAACAAAAAACTCAACCCCATTAATAAAGATAAAATAAATGGAGAAACATATATTTTCCTACAAAATCCAAAAATCTTTCATTGGTGAATAATAATAAGAAGCAAGTAAACAAAAATACCATAGACTCTTTTTATATTAACTAAAACCCAGAACATGTTAATCAACTGAAATATAACATAAACTCTTTAAAATAAATCACAAAATTAAAAATACAAAATAGAACATAAAAAGGACCCTTGAACATAGATAATTAAACTGGACAAAACTAAGATAAGAGAAAGATGCAGAGACACATGTACATATACAACACTTTTAACTTACTAAAATAGAATAATAACGTATAATATTTACATTACCCAACAGATGGTATGAGAGACTATTCCCTTGTCCTCATTTTAGGTTGGTCAGCAGATCCTTCAAGATTGCAGTCGGCTGGGGACTGACTGCAGTGGTCTCCCTGATAATATCACAGGTTTTGTCCATAGCTCTTCTCATATCTGCTAGTTTGGCTTAAGTGACAGATTTCTATGAGCTATGATGGAGGCATTATTTGCTGCTGCAGCCAATCTTTCTCTTGGTTGTAAATGTCCCAGACCTCTGTCCACTTTCAGCCTTCTCATTGTAATACCACTTGAAAAGGTGCATGTACTGGACTGAAGGGTGGTCTTTGATGGTGTTTGGTGGTACAGTTGGAAACATCAACCTCAGCTGCCTTTGAGTCGACTCTTGGAACCTCTTTGGTGGTATTGGTTTGGCTTCCATGGAGGTAGAGATTCCCTGCTTTGTCTATGGTGTGGTCTAGTGGGCCATTGAGGTAGATGATTTTTCTATTCACTCTGTAGGTTTTGACCATCATTGGTAGTGATAGTGGTATAGGCAATAAGGCCTTCTTGGCCAGCTAGCTATAGCCCTTGGTAACAGTAATATTGGCTGATAGAATTTCCAGCCTACTTGATGGTGTATCTGCCAAGTACTGTATCTCTTCTTCTACTCTTCCAATTCATCAGTAAACCATTCAGAGCAAACTTAACTTTGGGAATATCTACCTCAGCTTTGGGATGTAGTGGTCTCAACAGAGGTAGGTGTAATTCTGGGGCCTTTTTCTCACTGTCATTAGACACCCTCTATTGGAACACCTAAGGACATGTTCCTGATCCTGAGACATATATCATTTCTCCTTTTTAGCTGCCTGTGTTGTGACATTCAGCAACTGTGATTGAGTCTCTGGCATGCTCGGGCTGACCATTGTAGAGATGGTGCTCTGCAGTGTCATCTCTGCTGATACTATAGTCATTGCATCCAGTGAGGGCTTGGGTCCTGTGAACAGGTCCACAACTGACTGGGACTACCTGACCCCTGGAGATTTCACAGTTGGTGAGATAACTGACTTGATGAAGTCCTGAACATAGAATGTATTGGCTAGTAACCCATCTTTATTCATGGATTTATCAGGATCAGACTAGTTCCAGGTATCTTTAGTGGAGAAGTCCAGCTCCTCACCAAACAGAATGTCCTGGATGTACGATGTTTGTCATTGTAGTTTTGTCTTTTCATTTGAATGACATTTTAAAATAATGGAAGGTTCAGCACACAACAGAGTAAGAAAAATACCACTGGTTAGTTGAAGTCAATATGCCAAAAATAGTCAATAACTCAAAATTAATTTGTAAAAGTCTGGATTGAAAATAAAATGTCAGATGATTTCCAATTAGTCAGGTCAGCTAGATATGTAGGTTGAAAAACAGTTATAACTGCCAAGTTACAACAGTCACTCCCCTTTAAAAACTACTTCTAGAGACAGAGTAATCAACAGGTTACCTTGACCATTGACATTTTTATGGGATTCACATGTGCTCATGCTCAAGTCACCCATAGAACACGTATCCCATGACCTTCCCAGTTCACCACCCTTGTTGGTGGCTACTTGCCCAATACCTTAATAGCTTTGCAATTCTCTTTGTTGCCATTCCCATGACAACAACCAGCATGCTTACTCTTTGACCATGATCGGTTTCTTTCACAACCATCATGTTGTCATGTAAACAAAGCCATTTTCCATTGGGAAAGGAATGGTATCAGGGTTGCAAAACTTGATCCTACACACATGAGCAGAATCAGCTTAGGTGACACCAACCCTTACTTTTGACTGTTATAAATCACCTACATTTACTGCCTTTCCTTAGGGACCTTATTCTAGCTACAAGTTTAGTACTATTTAGTGATTTATTCATAATATTAGAAAAACACGTGATTTACAAAATTTCATCATATTTACTTTTTGCTTCCCTCTAGAACACTTACAACCTGCATTTTCATGCATCCTATACTACACATGGTACTGAAAAAAACTTTAAGAAAATAGTAAAAAAACTTTGTGCTTTACTAAAATTTTTATTCTGCATAATCGAAAATATTTTCAATCAGAACCAAATAAAATACTGGGTAAACTGAGTTGTTGCATCTAAGCTACTATTTGTGAATTTCATATACTAGTGATAATGTCACCTACCCATAAACATTTCGATTAGATACAGTCAAAATATCTTGTACTACTCTTACCAAGAAAACAACAGGAAAAACGGCATTTTCTCTCAGAAGTAGTGCGAGTTTCTCTCTTACCCTTATCCTTTCAGGAAAACTCACTACTTGCTGAATATTTCAATGTATAAATTGAAGCATTATTTCACAAATATTAATGAAAATAACAGGTACACTGTATCTTCAAATAACTACTTCACATGTCATTAATCACAGTTGACTTTATAGCACTAAGTCTTAACATCCAGACAAAATCCTTTATTTTCATTCATATATGGCTCAATAGTTGTGTTATTTGTGCAATAAATCCATTTTTGTCAATAAACACCAATAAATGACTCCATTTAATGCTCCTACACAAGTGTGGGACTACACATATTGTTATTTAAACAAGTTTATTGTCACACATATATATCTCCATTACACACTGTCTCACGCACTAATAGTTTAAGTTGTAACCTTTCAGTATACTTACTACTACTACTGGGTAGCTGCAGTGTCGTAAATTGCTAACATCTGGGAGCCATAAAACTCAACGTTTTTCTTTTAAGGCACCGTGAAATAAATAATCACTGATAGAATTCAGCTAAAGATTTTTTAGCTGAAATTATCGTAAGTCATGATTAACATTCACGCTGTTGTGGTATATTAAAGAAAAACTGGGTAAACCTTAGAGCAATGGGCTAGATTCGCTTAATAACAGGAAATTAAACAATATACCTATAAGTCTGAGTAACAGAGCTAGAATAATGAATATGAAATTATGAGACTAGACACAAAATGAACAATCTTTATTAAAACAGAGTTAACATGAACAGAGTGTGTGTCCTTTATTTACATGGGATGATCGTTTTTACTGGATGTTCTAGTTTCAACTGATCAGGCCAAATCCGTGGGCTAAACTCCCTAAATGATACTGGTGTCAACATCATTGCATAACATACTGTCACGTCTCTGTTCGTTAGTTAATTTTCCGTAAATTCGTTCCGACAAAACTTTAGCGACACAAGCCCTTTCTTAAATAAAACTGGTTTATTCTTTTCGAATACAACTTTACGATACACTTAATTTCAACAGTTGCTCTATAACAAACGCTATAACTCACGTCCAACAATATTTTATCCGCATACATTCAATTACTCATTACCTCTGTTGTCCCATCACGTTGTGAACGTCTTATATATACAAGACTAACACATATCTAGTAAATGCTAGGGCATTCTTGAAGGAACAGAATATTTCTAGAAACAGGTGGCGTGATACTAATCACGTGACCTCGCTGACGCAACACTGCCCCCTCCTTAGTATTGTTCGTCCCGAACAATAGCCACTTACATTAAACCAATAACTATAACTTAATTAAATGTACAGAATTACAAACACAAAATTACAATTCAACAAAGTCTCTTAATTTTACGGGAAACAACAGATGGGAAATTGACGACTTGGCAAACGGTTATACCAAGAAAGTTACGGGAAGTTGTGCTGCATCAGTCCCATGATACTTTAACAGGAG
>NW_013665747.1:350532-355695 GCF_000517525.1 Limulus polyphemus
TATTGTTAATTGTTATTGGTTTATTGTAAGTGGCTATTGTTCGGGACGAACAATACTAAGGAGGGGGCAGTGTTGCGTTTGTTATAGAGAGACTGTTGAAATTAAGTGTATCGTAAAGTTGTATTCGGAAAGAATAAACCAGTTTTATTTAAGAAAGGACTTGTGTCGCTAAAGTTTAGTCGGAACGAATTTACGGAAAATTAACTGACGAATGGAGACGTGACACCACTAATTGCGTTATAGCCTGGAAAATGTTATAATGTGTTGCATAAATTGTAGACGTTATTTATGATTCTTTAGGTACACGTAGCATTTTGTATGAATAAATGAAATTAACCCTTAAAAAACAATAGAAAACGTAAAAATCCTACATTTAAGTATATACATCTCACCAAATGCCTTGGGATGGAAAAGCTGGACCCCAATCCCAACTGAACGAACATTGCATTTTTCTAATGTAGTTCACGTGGCATAAACCTTTCTCAGTAGGAGGAGGGCAAACGGGAGGTATAACATAGTACATCAGTTGTTCCAGATGTTTCTGCTTAGCGTAAAGGACTGCTGATTCGAATTTCACACTAATTGTGTTATTTTCTTTCTGAAATCCAAAAAAAAAGAGAAAGCATTCTTCTAAAATGAGCGAAACACTGAAGTTAAAAATACAACAGGTTTAACACATTCTAGTTTGTTAAAAGAAATGATTGGATAAATGACGCTCTATAAAATTACGCTATGAAGGGAATTTGTAACAAAAGTTCTAAAGTGCTTACAATTTCTATTGATAAAACTAAACATATATTTTAACAAATGAGACTTTGCATCCTGTCGCATTGTAAACATATATATCATATTTAATAACATTCTAGTTGAAAGAAAAACATTAAATTTTAAACTACTACTTTCTTCAAGTTTTGGAAGTGCAATAGTCTTCATCACAAGGGAAAGTAAAGCATCACGCATGTCTCAAGGCTTAGCACAGTACAGGCACAAATAAAACAAAATGTTCATGTTCAAAGAAAGAAAAAAGCCTATCACGGAAAAAATAGTTCTTGACAGCATGAACAGAAAAAACGCTGCCTCATTTTAAATGAAACTTTCTTGATTTCTTTAAAATAATTATTTCAAACAATATTTCCCGAATTTTATCACTTCTTTTTGTCAGAGAAGTACTACTAGTGCCTCGTAGCGTTTAACTGGTTTTATAGACCGTGTTATTGTGTATTTTCACATTTCCTGGTAATAAAGAAGCCCCCCCCCCCCAATCTTTGAAAGACCAGCGAGCAGTTCTTACACTTTTGTACAGTTTTTACACTTGCAAAATCTAAATAGCATTTAAAGAAATCCGAGTGTTTTGGTTTACTGGTGATAGAAAAACTTCTACTCACATAACTGCAAAACAGTTTGTTATAAACAGTAAATAAAGCTATATTATTTATGTTATGTCACAAATATATTTCTTCCATTATTTGAACTCTTTGACACTACTATTAGGATATTAAAGAAGAGTATATCTTCAACACAAATGTAACACATATAAATATATATAAATTTATGAAACAAATTTACCATTGAATCATAAATCCTAATAAAAATTGGATTCTGCTGCACTTCCGATGCTATTCATGTTCTCCATGAACATATAACATATAATACAAAGATACCTGGCAATGTAATGCTTTAAACTGGAGAGTGTGTCGCCACTTTCACTACTTTCAGCCGTACAACATGATCCGTTCGTCGTTGCAAAATTACTATAGTTATTGGTGGCATAAATGCCAGTTCGTGTGGTGTAGGATTCACGTATTTGCTACTCTCATTCGTAGCATTAAAGCAGTAAAATTGAAGTGGTTGCCAACCTTGAACCCTTCGTCTGATAGCCAATGAGCGGGATAGAGGTCCAGAGTGTACCGGATCTTCCCAGGTCACTTGACCAAACAACAATCAATAAAACGATAACAACTATTCGTCTGATTGCTTTTCCATTCAAACTCGATCTTTGGGGGTCCACCTAAATTATTCTACTAAATGGCATCGAAGTTGGTCCAGCAACCTGTGATGCCAAAGAGACAGACGAACAATTCTGTTTAATATGTATTACCCAAAGATTTTCTACAGAACAGATAGCTGTATAATCACATAGATGTATATGTCATGTAGTTATGGTAGAATTTTCGACTATTTGGCGATCATTGTGACACTTCGAAAATATTACCTTCAAATTTTTCCTGATGAATGACCAATCATATGAACAACGTATGCGCTCTGGGAGAGTAAACACTTTCCTTTATTCTTTTACTTCGTGTTTGGTCTATTCCTTCAACCCAGTCAGCCTGAAATTCGGATTTAAGTCTGTATTATATTTTCTGATGTTCTTCTAATTATCTGTGATTACTTTTTTCACCTGTAGGGTTAATCAGTTCACATGATAATACCATGCTCTTTTTAGTTATCTTGTATCTTATTTGAAAGATGTTATGTTTGGTGTATACAATTTATCTAATCAATAAATTTTTAAAGCAAAATGTGTTTTAGGTGACACAATGCTAAAACAGCACAATGGTTTGTGTCATTTCTGTAATCCTGTTCATCTCTAAATACTATACACGTGTATGAGATTATATATACATGTGTGTGTATTATATTTATATACAATTTGGTTATAAAGTATATATCCCACTTTAGAGTACTATAGCACCTAAATCATAAGGTATAAGAATTGCGCCATTACCCATATATCACAAAGTACAGCACTTATCAAATAAATATGAGTAAAGTGAATACATATGTGATAAACACTGTTCTGGAGAGCCAATAACTTTTGTTGGTAAAATAAAATAGCCGAAGTTGTCCATGCAACATCACTGGTATGGAGAACCAGTTTCCTTGGGTGTGTGTGTTGTGTTATAGCAAAGCCACATCGGGCTATCTGCTGCGTGCACCGAGGAGAATCGAATCCCTGATTGTAGCGTTACAAGTCTGAAAACTTATCGTTGTCCCACCAGGGGAATTGGCCTTAGGTCTAAGAATTATACACACACACACTCATATATTTATATACGTGCAAATGTATGAACAATTTTGAAAGTTTTAGATGAACATGAATTGTCAACCTGTCTAAACAAAAAGGAAAAGAAGCACATTGTATGATATTCAAAATAAATTAAACGTATACCTTAAAAGCGCCTCCCCCCCCCTAAATCATCTATACTGATTTAAAGATATTGAGAAAGAAGCTGGTTTGACAAATTCGAACTAGGAATTACAAATTCTAAATTTAATAATAATTTCGAAGTAAAAACAACACGACAATTTTAATATGTAAATGAATTATTTCAATATATCCGAAAGATAAAAAAATACCTTGAGGATATCCTTGACGTCAAAGACATATCTAACAAACATGTTATTGGAAGTTCCCACTCGCTGATCGTTTATAAAAACTTCTCCGACGGTGTCTAATCCATGAGCCACCAATGATATTCTCGTAGTGCTCAAAAAATCATTTGGCACTAAAAATGAAAATCAGATAAGTTATTTTAATATCAATAATTCGTTTTTACTCTTTTTTTTTCTGGATAAATATATAGTTTATTCGAATCGGGGCTTAACGTTGATTCCTTTATTTGTTCTTAGTTTAAGAAATATTTGTAGCTTACACCTCCTTTCCTTGTAACAGGAACTCCCCTTACCCCGGGCGCCCAGCGTTAAGTCTGATGACTTATAACTCTAAAAACAAAGTTTCGATACCCGCAGTGAGCAGAGGGACAGACATTCATTGTATACTTTTGCGCGTAACACCAATAAATAAACAACGTAACAAGAGGTGGTTTTATTCTAGGAAATGGGCCCGTCATGGCCAGGTGGTTAGGATGCTCGACTCGCAATCTGTGGGTCGCGGGTTCGCATCCCCATCCCACCAAACATGCTCGCCCTTTCAGCCGCGGGGGCGTTATAATGTGATGGTCAATCCCACTATTCGTTGGTAAAAAGAGTAGCCCAAGAGTTGGCGGTGGGTGGTGATGACTAGCTGCCTTCCCTCTAGTCTTACACTGCTAAGTTAGGGACGGCTAGCGCAGATAGCCCTCGTGTAGCTTTGCGCGAAATTCGAAACAAACAAACAAACAATCTAAGAAATGTGATTTGACCATGTTTTCCAGGTCAGTATGGATGAATACAAAGTTGTTGAATCTGAAGCAAGAGTTAGATGGATAAAGAACTGATTGTTGTATGGAAGTTACTTATGTTTTTCACGTTCTTAAGGATGTGAAAATAACTGTGAATGTTTAGAAAGCAGCTAGACGTTTGAAGATACTCCTATACCTTTAGTATTGAGCTTTTTTGATCATTAGATAGCTAATGTGCTTCCTAGTGAGCCAGGTTGCCTTTGGTTTAGCATGTAAAAAGGGTAGGTAAGGAAAAGTTTCAAGTTCCATTACCGAATGATTGTAATTTGTGTAATGAAAGACTTCTTTAAAATATTTAGCATATATTTAAGATAAAGTGTTCTTCTGTTTAATGTATGTGAAAATTATTGTTTATAATTTTATTTAACAAGATTTGACTATGTAGTAAGCAAATATAATTTAACTCAAAATAATTAGATCCAAATACATTCTTCTTTCATTTAACTTAAGAATATAATTGATTGATGACATTTAAATATTAAACAAATACACCAGATCAAGACATACGCTGTAAGTAAAGAAATATTCTGATTCGAAGTTACGGCCTTGATCTGAATGCAGTTCATATGGCATACTAAATCTGAAGAAGAAATCACTAATAGCCGAAGCTACAGTTGTATCTTCCTGATTTGGTATTGCATATGCCTCAGGCCACTTGGTGAAATAGTCCATCACCACACAAATGTACTTGTTTCCAGCACGAGTTTGGGGCAGAGGACCAGCAATGTCGATGGCTACTCTTTCCATTGGTGCACCAACTTGATATAACTTCATTGGAGCACATCCCTTATGCTTGGGTCCCCTTTTAGCACAACATATACTGAATGTTCTGCACCATTCTTCCACATCTTGTCTCATACCTATCTAGTAAAATCTGTGCCGTAGGTGACTCAATGTTTTCTTAACTCCGAGATGTCCTCCTGTTACAGTATCATGGGATTGACGCAACACAACTTCCCGTAACTTCCTCGGTATAACT
>NW_013665747.1:356684-359941 GCF_000517525.1 Limulus polyphemus
ATTTTACGGTGATAATCTTGTTTTCTTGTGTCCAATAATGCATAATTTCATTTGATAAACACGTTTAGATTGAATGGTAATTTATAATCAGTCACAAGAACGTCGAATTTGAATCACTTGAAAAAAACACGGGGTGCTTAACTTTTTTCCAGGTGTATATATACAAGAATACCGCATATCTAGTAGCCTCCTGAGACTTCAGGAAGGGACTGAACATTCGAGAATATGACGTGTTACTAGGGTCACGTGACCCCCGCTGTCGTAACAATACGTTTACGGAGACTAAAGATAGAACAGTCTATCAGTACTGTATTGGGACACTTGATAAGTGTGTGATCGTTATGGAATTTTTGTGATTCCAATCTTACTGGCTATATTTCTCATGAAAGCAGTCATTGATTTGGAGGTATAACTGGAAGCTTATGATTTTGTTTAGCCTGTGAGCTTCTATCATTTTCAAATCCTCGTTTATTGTTAACACAACAAGGATATATGCCCAGCGTCATGTACAATGGCCTTTTATGGTTGGATGTCTCCCTCGTTTGTTTGTTTGTTTGTTTGTTTTTAATTATGCACAAAGCTACACAAGGGCTATCTGTGCTCTGCCCACCACGGGTATCGAAACCCGGTTTCTAGCGTTGTAAGTCCGCAGACATACCGCTGTGCCACTGGGGGGCCCCTCGTTAGTAACAGTAGCTTTTACTTTGAAAATGAAAGCATTGCTCCAGATTGACATGCGTAAGATTTTGGAGCTTTTTTTAGTATTTTCAAGCAAAAATTGATTACCCTACAAGTATCAGAAAGTTAGTCCTGCTAATGACAGCAGATTTGCCCAAGAAATAAGGATAGCTCTCAGATTCAGTATTACTGAGTTTTCTCGTGTATGCGAAATTTAGCAAAAATGTGCAGATAACTTAAGCGGTTTTGAAGTTTACATATTTGAATGGCCTACTGCAAGTTTGTTTTTGATTGCAGTTTTGAAATTTTGTTTTTTATGGACATACGTCACACAGTAAAATCATAAATCATATAAACTGTGCTTGTAAGAAAGCAAGAAAACTAAAAACATGTTAAAGTTACTGAAATAACTGTAATTTAACAAATGTAACCAAAATGATGGATTTATTATGTGATCACACAACTTCCTGGCGATCTTACCATCAAAATCTCTAGTATAGGTCCAGTTTTCTAGCGCCACCCAGCGGTATTCCAAGTCGTTGTACCTAAAGTATGGATCGTCCAATGCACCTGTCTTCACCAAATCGGTGTAAATTCCACCAGGCACGTTGGCAGAAACAACAATACCTAAAATGATCGTCAAAAATCAAAATAGGTAAAAAATACTTATGTAAAAATTAATGAAAAAATCGAGATATAAAAAGTAAAATACACTTAAGATATTTGCATATGTAATATAGAACGAAAACTATAACAATAAAATGTAAACAAAGTTATAAATTAACCTTTTCTTATGTATAAAATATGAATGCTCTTTTCTTACAGCCTTAGGTAAATCTCTGTTAGATATTTATTATTATATACAACAAAGCCTGGTGGTTAGGGCGATCAACTTGCAATTTGCGGGTCGCAGGTACGAATCCCCGTCACCGAACATGCTCGCCCTTTCAGCCGTAGAGGTATTATAACATGATGGTCAATCCCAATATTCGTTAGTAAAAGAATAGCCCAAAAGTTGGCAGTGGGTGGTATTGACTAGCTCTCTTCCTTCTAGCCCATCACTTCTAAATTATGGACGGCTAGCGGAGATATCCCTTGAGTAGCTTTGCGTGAAATTCAAATCAAGCCAACATATATATATATATATATATAACAAAATTCGAATATTTTCAAAAATAATACCTTTAGTCTGTGGAGTTTGTATATTGTAGCAATTTTCTCGTTAAGGTTTAAAATATTTTAATTTTGATGCCAATGTAAAGACTCGTTTTAATTAGGTTTTGATAATAAATTGTTGTTAATAGATAATTTGTTTTGTAACTTGAGTTTTAAAATTTTGAAATAAAAAGTAGAGTGAAAAAAAGAAACTTACATATTTGTTTTTATAAATTTCAAACTTAAATTTTGTTACCTCTAAAAAAATGGTTTGCTGTTTTCTGGTTACAGTTTGTTTTGTTTTTGGTTGGTGTTAAGCACAAAGCTACATAATAGGCTATATATTCTGTTCCTACCACAGGTATAGAAACCCGGTTTTTAGCGTTATATATATATACCTTCAGTCGTATCGCTGAGCCACTAAGGGGGCACCAAGTAAATCTTTTTACTTATTGGCCAGATTATTGTTACTTATTAAATGTTCATTTAAACTGTTGAATTATCATTTTTATATTTAACACTTCACCAATAATTGTATGCCTGTAAATTGTAAAATAAATCTTTTTATGCAAACACAGAGACCACAAATTTCAAGTGACGAGCATTATCTTGTATAAATCATTTCTTAATTTATTGTCTCCTATATTTTCAACAATGTTTAAATAATTAAAGTAGCTCATGAAAATTACCAATTATAATTAAAAGGAGTTAGTTTATTCTTATTAAACTCCCAGTTTTTGATTTATGCCAAATTTTGCTATACTAATAGCCTTTCTCAGAAAGGGTTATGATAGATGGAATGGCAGCACTGCATTTCGAATTGTGGGGGTTCGCTGTAAATCAGACATGTATAAATTCCAAATATCTAGCTCGTGGCTTCTCTATGAAATTTGAAAAAATTGAATATTTAAAAGTTACTTTTTCCATTTTGTTTTATTTAACATATTGTATTACACAAGTATTAAAAAGAATGATATTGCCTTGGCAATATTTTATGTTTTCAGAACACATTTTTGTTCTATAAAAATTCAATTTTCCGGGGGCTCAACTGTAAATTATGCGGCTTATAACGCAGTAATCAGCTTTAGAAGATTAACGTATTTCAGAATGCTTAAAAGGATATAGATTAACTGAGACTTATCACTGCATTAATCTGAACAGAATTTGGAAAAGAGTATTATAGAAGTACTTTCAATACACAACATAAAATAAAAGAAACATTTTGGTCCAACAGTATTATTCGTATTGTTACTATCTGCTTGTTTGTTAATTTCCGGTAGAAATTATTTCCGACGAACTGCAGCGATACAAGTCCTTTCTTGATTAAACCAGTTTATTCTTTCTTGATACAAACTTTTAGCACACAGTAATTCCACAGTCCATGACCAAGTGGTTAAGGCACTCGACTCGCAATCTGAGGGTCG
>NW_013665747.1:360365-391042 GCF_000517525.1 Limulus polyphemus
GGGGCGTTATAATGTGACAGTCAATCCCACTATTTGTTGGTGGTGGGTGGTGATGACTAGCTGCCTTCCCTTTAGTCTTACACTGCTAAATTAGGGATGGCTAGCGCAGATAGCCCTCGTGTGGCTTTGCGCGAAATTCAAACAAACAAACAAACAATTCCACAGTCAGTACGTTTCTCGTCACTTTCAACTTAACAACTTTTATAATACACGCTATAAATCACAGCGATTCACAACCTCGATAACTTCGTTCTCTACGAGTGCAAAACACACACTTTACGGCTCACTAGTTCGAAACTAACAGAATCATAAATTACACAGAAATCACCATAACTACTGTTCGCTTAACCCCGCTGGCTTTTCTCGCCAGGCTTATATACTAACAAAGAGGCTTCTCCAAAATTCGCAGAGTTCCCCGATAATTCGAGAAATTCAGTTACGAATGCGCCGGCAGCGTCACGTGACTTCCGCTGTATTAACAGTATGTATTTGATATGTATCGTGATGCAGTGTAGGTATAACATCAATATGGTAGACTGCAAAGAGATCTCATTCACAAAAAACGAATTTGAACAACACACGAGTTTTCATCCTTAGTGTTTAATGTTTCAAACTGTTACTAGAAGAACCTGAAAATAAAGTATTGTTACTTCTCTGGTCGTTTGTTAATTTCCAGTAGAAATTCTTCCCGAAAAACTTCAGCAATACAAGTCCTTTCTTAAATAGATTTAGTTTATTCTTTCTCAATACAACTTTGCAATACACTTAATTTCCACAATCAATTTAACTTAAACACACGCTATACTTCACAACGAACGATTCACGCACTTACATACTACCGCGCTTGACTCAATTGTCCGTCTCTGTCTGTCTGCTATTCTATTGTTGTCGTCACTTCTTGGCGGTCTTATATATTATAAAAGCGTACATCTCGTCTCTTCGTGAATCTTCTAGAAACTCATCACGCATTACCAGAGTCACGTGACTTCCGCTTTCGTAACAGTATCAAATTTATTGGGAGTACTATAAAGCTACAGTACAACCCAATTCCAGGCCAAATATATTTGCATTTTCACTTTAGAAGTTCCAAATCTTCCAGTTCTACAGGTCCAATGGCTTCCATAAGCATTTGCCCCCACCTCTCTCAAATTAACTCTGTACTACATGGCTACACCCATCATTTATAGAAGTGAATCATATACTGATATAGAGAAACTACGTAATACAAGAAACAAACAACCTGATTTACTGATGCCCTAAACGAAACATTCAAAAATATAAGTTGACCGAAAAGAATAAAACAGTTATTACCCCTCCCCCAGTACACAGCAGCAAGGCAATTCTCAAGCCTTATAACAGAATATAGCCGAGTTTCGATACCCATCGTGGACACAACACAGATAACCCATTGTGCAGCTTTGTGGTTAATAATAAACAATCTTCTAATCTTAATGCTAAATACATATATATAAGTACAAAATCTGTGAACAATGAATTACAGAATTTTACTTACAACGGATATAATTTTTATTATAATATATACTTACTGTTATTTCCATTTGAAGCTGTCCACCTGCCATCTAAACTAAGATAATAAAAGCAGTACGTTGAGGGAATCCATGATAAAATTATCAATATACATTGGTACATAAACATAGACAGAACAAAGTGTTTCGTCATTTTTTATCGTTCTTCTGCATTAAAGAAGATGTCAAATGCAATTGACATACGTACAACCCATCTGGAGAAGACAACAACCAGAAATGCCCAGATTTTTACGTTATCCGTAACTGAAGGTCAAAATATTGAACCAACACCCTATTTACATTCGAAAGACTACGAGTTACACAACACGTCACGTGCACACAGCAGCCACCTTATCAAACTGTAAACTTAAAACCAAGGAAGAAGCGTACGTGATACGTTATATATTGAAGAACGCGTCTTACACTTGAAAACCGCAATATCTTATTTATGATAATAGTTGCAGTGTTTACTTGATGTAATTAGATTAAAATAATAATATTAGCTAATTTAATTGTTGATGAAACCACTTAATCAATTGGCAATGCCATTTAAGTGCGGCATTTGTTACAATTTAAAATTCTAATTTATAGAAGCATATATATATATATATATATATAAAGCAGAAGATATAAATATGGCATTTCTCAAACTTATGCGCCCACACCTTTTTGACATAAAAGAAGAAAAAATACTATTCCATGAGACGGTTATATATCAAGTTCAGTTTTTCTGTGGAAGGAATATCACTGACTAATAACTTAGTACGAAAATAAAGCTACTGATAATTTGTAATTTTTATTTATTTATTATGAGAACTTACAGAAGTGTTCAGATATTTTATACATTCTTGGGTCATTCACAGAAATTCTGATTTAATATTTTGCTGAAAACAAAAGTTCGGTTAAATCATTAATATTGAGCCAGCTTAGTAAGACATAATAATTTTATAATTCATTTCCAAAAACAACTCTTTCACAAGAAAAAACTATACATTTTTATAATGGATAGAATATTTGTTATCATATTGATTGTTTTCATAATGAATAAAAAAGTTTAAAACAACGTTTAATTTTCAAACTTATCTGTTGGGCTGTCAGACCCCTTTTTTATTCCCTTGTTTTATGCCCCCACCCGATGGTTCAGGGATGAATCTGAGGGCTTACAACGTTAAAAACCAGGTTTCGATACCAACAGTGGGCAGAGCACAGATAGCCCATTGTGTATCTTTGTGCTTAACAAAAAGAACAAAGAAAAATAAAACTTGTATTACAACAAAACCTATGTACTCTAGTACATTTAATTGTTTATAGCTTGCTTCATATTTTATAATGACGTGTTCTATCACTGTGCGGGTTCTTTTGGATTATTTGGTAGAAATAATGTCAAGTTCAGTCCACATAACGATTATGAATTAATTTATTTTTCAGTAAATGTTTTCTACATCCATGATCACTTGTAGGCCCAATTTCATAAATAACAACTTTTCAACATAATTTCCAAAACAAATGTAGGCCAAACTTCGAATACAACGTTTCAGTAGAAATTCCGAGACTAACTGTTACGCAAGTCTAACTTAATTAGATGAGATCAATCAACGAATACACTAACTCACTGAGTAAGTGAATAGTAGAATAGATGCGATAATTCTCACTTCTAACACTGACTGCCTTTTCTGACACCAAACTGACTACTTATTGATAACTCATATTTAAACTGTACTTCCTCATTTCTCGATTTTTAACTTTCAAAATCTTACGTCATGCACCCTCTAGCAAACATATAAATTAAAACATTGAAAATTTAGCTTACGACACTGCTACCTTCTTGGATTGTGAAATCCCTTGAACAGTCCTAATACACATGTGAAACAGTACACTAAATTATCTATTCACCAAGTCTTTATTTTTGTGGTTTTCTCTTCCAAGGACTATGGTATGCACACGGGATGACCTCTTGTCCTTTGTCATCATCACTTTTGTCCTGTAACTGAGAAAGTTCTCCTTGGTTAGGTGGCCGAGTGAATCTACTGGTGACTGTTTCCTTGGTCATTTTTCTGAAAGAGGTCTCAACAGGAACCCTGGTCTCTTCAGTAGGTTGACGTTCTGAAGGCAAATTCTTCTCTGAAATTTCCCAGTTAGCTATTCTTTCACCAATTTAATTCTGAAGACGAAAATAGTGGATGACCTTTGTGTTGGACCGCCTGTCATTCTGGATTCTGTAAGCCACGTCATTGATTCTTTTCAGTAGAATTTACAATACCTTCCCAATACCTGTGTGGACATCTGCATAGACAAGTGGAATTGTTTTATTGGATCAGTTAATAGCTTGTTAGCTTTCCATCTCTTAAGATGAATCTCTGCTGAACGATGAAAACCAAGTAGAACTAGCCAAAGAAAGCATGTCTGAATTTAACAGGTAAACTCGCTTTTTAAGTTCAGCCAATAGCATCACCTCATGATATTTGTTCTAGCTTTTGCATCTAGTCAACATCATATCAAAGGATATTTCACTGCCATTCCTTTTAACACAGATGATATATATTACTGCTATATCTTCTTGGGCAAAATAAACATTACCTACAATTTAGAACAAAGAAACAAAGCAACTGGAACAAGGTAATCTTAACAACTTTCTGGACCACATGTTGCTGTCTTTAAAACATAGGCACTAAATAACCAAAAATATTAAAAATATCCATATCACCAAATCAGTTATAAATCATGATATGCCTGCACATCACTCCATGTCACTTTGGGAAAATATATTCTTATCAGCATTAACATCATAGAGGTTTTTCATTTTATCACTAGCTTGTCTGGGTAAAGTCATATATAATATTAATGATGTACCTTAGTTTCACTGCATATTCTGTATAAGACTGCTGGGTGACTATCTTCTTGATGTTAGTACAAAAGGTCCAATGTCACTTTACACTCTCGCCCAAGCATCATTAATGATGATGTAGGTGCATGTATTGCTGTTTAGTAACTTATAAGTAGCAGTGGAGGATCTCTATCGCACGTTTTCTGATGTTTGTCCACATAAGTTGCTAACTGATTTAAAAATGGATTGTTTTGTCTCTACAGTATGCCATCAGAAAACCTTTGACTTTTGGCTGTGTGGAATAACTGTTTATCAAGAGAGGTTTTCTGCACTATTCTTGATCCGCTAAATAAACGGTTTCAAACTCATATCTTTTATCTGGGCATCTTTCAGTTGGGTGTTGGACCAAATTTGTTTTTAATAATCACTTGTGGGTGTTACATCTAGGATTATATACTGTTGTATTTTAGGTTTGTCGTCATTACTGTCTTGTGCCTCCCTCTTTGTACAGTGTTTACGTTTTTCATTAACATATGGTATTCAGGATAATGTGTCAACATTTCAATATTTTCATCCAAGGTGATGTACAACTTTAAAGTTATACTCCTAAAGTTTCTTTCACCATCTTACTATCTGGCCTTCTGTGTTGACAAAAAAAAAAAAACACACACACACAACAAAAAAACAGCCAATTCAGTGCTGCATAATCTGACTAGAGTGTAAAATTTTATCTATATAGGTAATGATGTAAACGACTTAGGACTCGATAAAACACATATTAGGTCTTTTTGATCTCCTTCCTGTAGTATTCATTACCTTGCTATAACAGGCAATCATATTTTTCTTTCCTTGTTGTACTTGTAATAACACTGTTCTCATTGCAAAATTACTTCAAGAGTTGAATATACTGTTAAGACAGCGGAGGTCACGTGACTCTGGTAACACGTGATAAGTGTCTAGAAGGTTCATGAAGAGGCGAATGCATTCTAGACGCCCTCTATTCTTGTATATAAGCGCGGCAAATAAAGCGAGATAATTAACTGAATAGCAGACAGAGAGATAGGGAGACAGATAATTGAGTCAAGTCGTAAGTAAAATGCGTGAATCGTTGTGAATTATAGCGTGTGTTGAAGTTAAAGTGACCGTGGAAATTAAGTGTATTGCAAAGTTGTATTGAAAAAGAATAAACTAGTTTTATTTAAGAAAGAACTTGTATTGCTGAAGTTCTTCGGAAAGAAATTTTATGAGAAATTAACAAACGACCAGTAACGTAACAATGCCAATACAGGAGTGATGGTTAATTCATTCTTCAGTTCGTTGAACGCTTGTTTACAATCAGCAGTTTAACTAAATGTATTTGGTTTTTTCAAGTAGTTTATACAGAAGACAAGTTATATTAAAGAATGATTTTACAAAACAACAAAAGTAAGAGCACAGTCGAAGAACTTCTCTTACCACATGCAGGTTCTTTTACGCTGGCCAATTCTGGACAAATTCAATCTTAGATGGGTCTGTAGACACTCCCTCTCTGCTAATTACGGGTCCCAAGAGCACTTCATACGTCTTAGAACTCAGTTTAAGGTTCTCTTTCCTCAACCAATCTAGAACCTTCCTTAGCCCATCATAAACATTATCAAAGGTTTTCTCATGTGTGATTGTGTACTACATTCCAGGGTAGTTAAGAGAAAACATACTCCATTAATTACTGCATATAGTAGATGCACTACATAATACAAATTGTAACACAACAAACTGCCACAACTCATTCCTTGCGGTAAATGCTGATTTTATATTCTCACTCTTAAGATCCAATGTTGAAAACCATTTGGATCATAATAGTGCATTTAAAGTAGACTCAGTTCCTTGGCAGTGGGTAGACATCCTTTTTGTGACTTCACTCACATTCTGGTAGTCCATGCAGAACCTTGTGGATTCATAATTCCACTTTACAAGTACAATAGGTGTTGCTCTAGTACAAATACCCAGTTCTACCATCGCTTTTTCTGTCATGGCTTCTCTCTCTTTGAAAACCTCAGTTTATTTTGCAAGTATTAGTCGTCTGGCTAACTGACATTTTGCAGATGCATCTCCAGTATCGATCTTACAATATATCTTATTTGTTAAACCTAAGCCATCAGGTCCACTTGATATTCCACGAGTAAGTCACTTAATCTCTGGCATTGATCAGCTATAAAACCTCCAGAGTTCTAGTTATAGAACTCTTTTTAGTGTGGTGGTAAGATGTCCTGATATAAGGATTTGACATCAGACAATCCTATATGTAACCTCAAAGATGACTACGACTACTTCTGATGTTATTTGATGTGGAAGTATTAACTGTACAGCTTTACATCTTGCAATGCCTCATCCTGACTTGACTTGAATTCTATGGTTTGTTGTGTTCATGGCCATGATAATAACATGCACTCTTCAGATCCACGAGAGTTCTTGGAACTAATTATCAATCAGGACATGCTGGAGTATTTGGTTCTACTACGACCCACTCAATAGATGTAAATTTATTTCTACTATGTCCCAGTAAAGTATATAACTCCTTGGTGGTACAGTAACTGCCCTCCTTGTTATGACTATAAGTTCAACCTCTCATGTAATGCTGTGCACAAGAATTTCCTGGTCGTAGTGTGTGAAAATACTTGTAGCTACCATGATCTAATATACATGTCTCCACACATATAGTCATCTCCCAGTATGCACTCTTCCTTGAAGTCAATCACCCACACATCATGAGAAACTTCACACAGTAAAGACAACTTCTAACTTTTGCTGGAACTGCATATCCATTTGCTGTTCACATCCCTCCATCTTCTTTTATCAATGTTGGAGGCAATTTACCACCTTTTGTTATCAAATCAGGTCAAACTATCGTAGCTGTACAACCAATGTGGATCAAACACAAGAAAGGATTCCCGTCAATAAACCCGCGAACTCACAGACTTGTTTCTTTAAATAATGGATTTCAAGCACCTATTGTCTCGTGGCTTATTGTCTCAATTTTATGTTGTCTAACTAATACTTTTAGTTCTTCTAGACTGTTGTCACAAGGAGTTGATGTTTCAGTACTACTCAATTTGATGATCCCATAACTTCTAGGTGGTACCTTTAGTCGTTTATTTACGACTTTAATAGATTCAACTGGAGAGCTTCCTTTAAAGTTGTAACTTATTTTTTTACAAGAGCATTATGACGTGATTGTTCTTTCCTACCGAAACACAAGAGAGGTTGTAACCTCAAAGATATCATTTGACCTATCACAGGAGAAAACCACTGTCTGCATCAGGTATAACTTAGCAGATATTTTCTCCATGGGCAGACAAGGTGTTACCTCTAGTAAATGACGCAGAACACTAAGTAGTTAAAACATCAGCAACTTAATAACATCCTTATTAACAAGTTATACGAAGCTGCATATACATTTGAATAAATAAAAACTGTATATTAAAACAATAAAGTAGAAAACATATGGTACACATTCATATTACAACATAATAGTCAATAGATTTCCATCTCGAGAGATACAAGACAAAGTTCTAGAACTTTAATCACTAGGAACTAATAAATTTTATGATCTAGAAGATAACTGGATTCTCAGGCTAAAGACAATAGTTTTTTGACCTAATATGAAATGCATTAACCATAAAGCAAGAAAACTATATCAGCAGTACACTAATTAAGATAATATAGTCTCATTGGATTCACTTACAATATATATATCCATAGTATGTATAAAAATGAAAAGCTGAAAGAGACTCTAGCATTACCAAGTTCAGTCTAATTAGAAACTCTCTGTCATCTCCAGCTGAATATTTTTTGTCACAAAAAATAGATAGAAAGTATGTGAAAGACTAAACTGAACTGAATGCTAGTTATCTGTGTATTTTATATTACACCTGTGACCATCTTCATGAAAGGAAAATACCTTGAAAAAGAAGCATAGTAATTACAGACTATTTACAAAATAGTATGATAATTATGCTGTATGAAGTAAGAAAGTTGAAACAACGCATGACACGGGAATGGTTAATGCATTTATTTAGGTATACTCTAGCATCTCTATTATTTGTAGTGATCAGAAATGAAGGTGCTTTTAATTCTCTGCTGTGATTAGTTGAGGATGATATTAAGTCAAAGTAATCTTATCTTAAATCATTTGAACAACACCTGAGAATGTTACGGTTTTGCCCATAAAAAACGGATGTTAGCCAGTGACAAGACAAAGAAATGATATGATACAAAGGATAACAAATATATTTTCAAGTTGAGAATGTGATGTATTTATGAAACAACCAAATAAAATAATTCAACACTAGAAAGGTATATTTATATAGCTTGTTATATCACACAAAACTACTCCAGGACTATTTGCAATAGGCACCCTTAATTTTGAAGGGATAGACTAGATAGTAAGCAGCTATTCAACACCACCCACTATTAACAAATCATGGAGTTGATCATCACATTATAACACTTCCACTTCTGAAAGGGCAAGCATATTTGAGCCCACTACCTGCAGGTTTCAAGTTGAATGTTCTTACCACCTCTCTGTATAGTAATAGTAAGAGTTAATGCTATAGTAGCATATTTAAAAAACCATAAATGGTTCTTACTCTTGAATGACTGAGAATACTGTGGCAAGAAGAAAAACCTACTTACTATCTACAGAAATGAACAAACAAAGTGATAATTAGTCAAGAAGAGGATAAGCAAATAAAAAGAATTAACACTCTGGATATGGCCACTAACATAAATCATATATTTTACAATTTTCGTTAGAGAGAGGGCGAGGAAACAAAAAAAAAAACTTTTTTATTAAAGAACAAACTTACAACGATCAAGACTTTGATGATTCTCTGATAGACTAGGATTCTATACTTAACAAATTAGTAGAATCCAGTGTTGTGTGGAGCATGTCACATGGCTATTTTATAAACAGTTGGTATCACAAAATTTTAAATATTTACATAGATATTTGTTGTTTATGAATATTCTTTGGTTATGCATTACAAATATGGGTAATCAGTTTCACTTTTGTATCAAGTTAATTGTTGTGAGCAGCTATAATGGTTCTAAGTGATATCATTGATGGAAATTCGAAAAAAGGCATAAATTTGTAGAGTTCAAATATATGTCTGTTAAAGTTTTAGTTCAAACTTAAAAGTCAATCTCATTATGTACAAAGTTAAACTACACTTATTTTTATAGTATGCAAAGCATATTTAGTTATTTTTGTTTTAATTTAGTAAAGTAAGCATTTGATGCTCACCTAGAATTTTCAAATATATTTGTTTCTAGCTAAGTGTGTAGTTTTTGCAGTAAAATGTTGGGCATTGAATTTGGCTTGATTACTTCCAACCTAGTTATTTATTGATCTGGATTATTTCCTTTTGATGTCTTATTGTGGGAAAGGATGCTGTTTAGTAGGGTACACTATGAAAAGAAGGACAGTGATCTTTTCCACTGGCAGATCAGGTGATGCTCTAGAAGATATTTTTCTCCTTATTTTGCTATTGGAATGACCAACAGTGACACGGTATAGCTTGCACTATGAAAATAATGGTGTTATTATTTTCATGTATATAATGTCATACTTTCATCCTAGAACAGAATCCCCTCAGAATAAGATAGAGAATTGAAGCATCTCTTTCTGTTAGCTAGAGTCTTATCCACTGTTGATTGTACTTGTATGCTTTGATTATTTTTATCTAATAAATATTGCTTTTCAATTTCTTTTAACAATGTGTTCAATAATATTTCTGATTTCAACTCAGTCAGAATTAGACATATTATTTAGTTCATCTTCATACTTCATTTCCTGACATTCTAATAATTATTGTGGTTGCTTTCCTAATTTAGAAGGTTATAAACCACCTGAGAATAACACAGAATAAGATAGTAAGTAGAAATATTGATGCCACATCCCAGGAGATTTGTTTTAAAAATTTTTGTTTTCTTGATTAGTGCACTTTACTTTTGGTTTCTTAGCTCTTGTATACTTCAAGTTTAAATATATTTGAATGCATAAATGACATTTTCCACAAGTAGAAGGACAAGAACCAAGAGAAAAGGTTCATCATTGAGGGTAGATGGCTGTTTGAAAGATTAGTTTCATATAAAAGTCCTCACCTGGATGTTGTACTTGTGCTGATGCTGCAGCAGTCCATAACTACAGTCTTGTTGCAGTTGTGAACTTAGGAATGGTAATTTTCACAGCCTTGAGCTACCAGAGCTTTTGATCAATTTCTACTCCAAAGATCAATTTTGGTGCACAGAAGGGATAGCCAATTGAGACTATTGCCAAATAGGGTGGATTCTATAGAATTCTAGGCATTCAATGACAAGAGCAGCTCAATGTTGGTTCTATTTGATGCCACCTGAGATGAGCCAAAAGAGATTAGAGGTACACCCATTTCAAGTGATTTCATCAATCCATGAGAAAGTGGGTACCAAATTGTGAAGATGGTGATCTATGAGGCAGTTGTGAGCCTCTAATAAGCATGCTGCTAGAATAACTATGGATCATGAAACATTCTGGAGTCTTGCATAACCCATAGATGTGCTATTCTCAACATCTCATTGTTTTGTGGGCCACAATCACAGATCTAATGCTCATCACAATGTAGAAATCCCTGAGCCCACCTACTACACTGCACCTCTGACATTTAGGATGTCTCAGCTTGGTGTTGGTTGAGTATTTGTACCAGAAATTCCACCCTAATCCCAATTTTCAAGGTTACAGCTAAAGAAGACTTGGACAATTTCCTGAATTATTTCAAGCAGAAAACTCTGGAATAGCTGAACTTAATGACAGTTGATACAATATACCTAATGTTTAATTTGACCTGTCCAGCACTTGATTCAAACAAGCACCTGAGTAAAGAGCAACTTTGCAAGTGGGATACATTCATGGTCAAGCTGTTCCAACTTTTTGAACCAGCGGAGAAAAGAAATATTTATCAGACCAAGTTCAAGATTCAAAATAAGGTCCTAAAGAGAACTTGACTGCCTATGCAGATAATATGTTCCCTCTGCATAAGAAGACATATGCTACTATGTCATTTGCAGATATCTTTGTTGAAGATACTTTGTAAAATTATGCTGCAGCATCTGAGTGTGAGAGACATATTCATTCTGATGAAGGCAAGTACATGTGGTGACTAGGTTCTAGGTGTAGCTCTGAACAGGTTACAAAAAAGGAAGATGCCTACAACAGTAAATACAATATTGTACCTTGTGTATACTGTTCTCCTGAGGTGCCTGTATTGCTCCAAATTTGTGCTTCATTGATGGTAGGCAAGCCATCAACGTATTCCAGTATTGTGACACAGCTTCACTAGATGGCAGTGAGTGAAAAGGATTTCTCAAGCTTTTGCATGATGTTTGTACTGCTGCAGATACTGATGATGCTTCCACCCATACATTGCTTTGGAAGAGGGCTGAAAAAATGTGCTTTGAATGTGAGCTGATGGGCCAGTTCAATCTCATAGAAGATGAGCTTAACAACAGTCACTGGTGGAATGCAGCTTGCCTGCAGTTCAACTACAAAATGAATTGGACCATTTAGAGAGTCAAAATCCAGGTAGAGGCATTCCAAGTAGATTCAACTCCACTGGTTCTAACAAGTATGATGCCTACCATCAGTGTAGCTTCCAATGCCCAAAACAGTCAATCTTGATTGATTTTAATGTCAAATTTCTGCACTGATGGCTGTACCAACATTCAAGCAAGCTTGGTTACAGCACCATCCATGGATCCAAAAGGACTTCTGAAGAGTCATACCATTCAACAGACTGCTGCCATCATATACCACTGCCAGGCTCAGGCAGATACATGAATGAAGGTCTGGGCTTTGTGTTAGGCCTACTTCCATCCAACAGTCAACGAATATTCATTCATATTTTCAACTTTATGGTTTTAAACATAAAACAGTACTTTTCTTCTTCAGATAGCATTAATGGTTGTCATCAGTATTTGTCATCGTGCAATTAATTATGTGTTTATTCTGTATAAAAGAAATACAAAAAATACCCTTTTTAACAGATATTATCAAAAGGGCTACATGAGGGCTATCTGCGCTAGCTGTCCCTAATCTAGCAGTGTAAGACTAGAGGGAAGTCATCACCACCAACCACCAACTCTTGGGCTACTCTTTTACCAACGAATAGTGGGATTGACCGTCACATTAGAATGCCCCCACGGCTGAAAGGGCGAGCATGTTTGGTGAGACAGTGATTCGAACCAGCGACACTCAGATTGCGAGTCGAGTGCCCAAACCACCTGGCCATTGTTCGTTTGTTTTCTGGAATATTTTCACAAAGCTACTCAAGACTATCACTTATAGCTGCTCCTTTTTTTGAAATGATAGACTAGAGAGAGAGGATGGTTAGTCAAAAATAGAGTTAAAAATAAGATACAAAATATTTAAAGAATAACTAAAACTCAAGCAACTCAGATTGAAGACAAGAACTACAAAGCTATTGAAGATCTACATGGGGATTGCAAGTTTTAAGAAATGCAGTAAGACATTAACAATTACAGAAAGGCTGTAATGGTAAAATCAAAGCAAAAAAGAAATCAATGGCAGATTAAAACACCTTTCACTATATGGATGAGGAAAAACTATTCAGTCTACACCTATTACCACTACTGCTATGCCATTTGCAACTGCAAGACCCTCCCTGGATCACAACCAAAACCAGTTCCAGAATTTAGCTGGCCAGTTAACCAACATCACCAATTGAGAAACCAGTGGGCTATGATTGAAAGCTACCATGAGAGACATATTAGGTTTAGTTCAAAATAACTTCTGGAGTGAACAGGTGGAATAGTAGAAACCAGGATATTCATCTTGCTGCACATTTAAAAGGACCAGCTTTGACAACATTAAGTAACTTACCAACTGAAAGCCGTAACAACTATCAAGCATTGATACCTGCCTTTTCCAACAGGTTTGAAGTGATGCACCAACAGGAATTGTCCAAACCATAGATCCAGAACAGGGTACAGACCTTAGCCAAATTTGCAGAAGATTTTAAAAATGTTGCCCAACTATCTTACCTTGATGGTCCACATGAAATGATGTCTTCATTGTCAAGACTAATTGATAGATTCCATAACAGATGAGGATGCGAGATTACTTTAAGCTTGTAACATTATGTTTTGCGAGTATGAAATAAAGCTTCATATAATCTAAAGAAGTAAAGCAGACTAGATCAAGTTCTCTAGTAAAGGTGAACATTTTTGGTGCTTCAACAAATACATACACTGTGCTTGTGTTTTGAATAATGATTTCTTTTTTGTAAATTTGTGTCATCTTTATTGCTCAAAAACTTAGTCAGACTCAGAAAATTAAGAATTGTAATAAATATCTTGTTAAAGTTTCTGTTATCTTGCAGTCCCGTCTTGTCGCTGTTAGGAGAAATTTGTTTCACCTGAAAATACCACAATGTCACCTCTGATGTTTACATTTCCAATGGTTCTGTCAATATATATGCATTTTAGTAAAGTAATACTACTGCCATTATTGTGACTATCTTACTACCTGAATAGGTATGAATACAGGTTGTCATGGAACGGTTAACACTATTGACAATACTTAATATCTTCTTACGAGTCATATATTATCTTTTTTTGAGTGCACAATTTCATTTATTGGATTTTTTATCATCCTTTCTTTCTCATTGGGTATTTGTGATTACACAATATTCATTACAGTTACTGGCATGTGTTTAAAATTAACACTGATATTTATGCAAAGCTTAAAAACAATGAATACCTGCCTGTTCACACTTTCCTGTCCATCAGAACTTTAACATTTTGTAAAGAGGATGGAAAATATAAAAAAATATCTTTAAAATGATAGCAAAGAAATATGAATCCAGAAAAACTCATGATTTAATTTTTTTATGTTAATTGGTTCTCTAGTACTTCTACATTTTGATTCCTTTTTTAATAATTCCAGGAAAAAAAAAATACATTGAAGTAAAGTAGTTTGTTTTTCTTTGGTTTGTATTTTAGGTTTCCCTTAACTTTCCATCATAGGAATCATTGTCTTTCTATGAATTATTATGTTATCAAGATAGTTAAGACAACGTATCTAAGTAATCTTGCTAGAAGAAACACCCTTAATATTAAAAAGCTGTTGTTGCATTGTATAATTCAGATGGTTGAACAATAGATTTTCAGTCTAAATTCCACTATAGCTTACTTTCTTGTTTGGCTTTTTACCTTTTACTTTTTGGGCTCATGGTGATAAACCACAAGAAGCCAGGCATCTTTTATTAGCACAATGGATGTCCCAAGGCTTCTGTGTTTCCCAAAATATACACTCTAAGAAGTTTATGAATTGTGCAAAATATAATTTGCTTTAAGTTGTTATATCCATTAAATGGTTAGGCTAATTAAATCTTAGGTCGATTGTTATCACATTCTTACATATTTCTTTAAGTGACTAAACTGATGCTCTTCGCTTGAAGATATGATGTCAACCTACTGACTTTAAGGCTAATTTATTTTGTTCATGATCCCATTCTACTGGTCCAACAATCTTTGCACTGCCTTATAATTTTCATATTTAAGTACGTATTTGATCTTGTTTGAATAGTTTGCAACATTTAAAAGTCTTACAACAATTTTACAGTTTTTCTGGTGTAAATAGCCTTCTGGACTTTTACAATAAGACGTTAGAATTGTTCTTTATGGGTCTTCCATATAAAATTTCCCTTGCAAACTATGTAATTTCAGAGATGTTTCCAGTCATGTAGGATGTAAGGTAATATCCTTTTTAAACTAATATTTTTAGGATATGGCAAGCTTAGAGTTTATATGTTCCTGAACAAGTGAGTTTGACAAGAAAGGCTTCAAGAAAATTCAGTGCATCATTAAACATTTTACTGATCTTCACAGATTCATTTAACAAATTTCATCTCAAAATTCTATAAATTTTATTAGTACTGAATAGATGTTTAATTGCTTCTTGGAGCAAAAGTTCATTTGGTAAAAATCAATCAAAGGTTTCCATACAAAAACATAAATCATACTATTTTCATTGATATTGTGTCTATTAATGTAATATACATAAAAAAAAGTCATTTGTTAAGCAACTAAAAATAAAAAGGTGTAGCTAAGTGTAAATAAGAAATAATTGAATACTAAAAGCTGCAGTTGCATATTTAATGGCATAGTTTCAAACTTGTGGGCCCAAAGAACTCCCTTATTCAAGAAAAGTTGCATTTAGCTCTAACATAATGTTTGTTGCCTCTTGGGGGTGTAAAAACATTTGTACTTTTGGGGGAAGGAGGGCACATGTTTGCATGTATTACAATGCTACTGAGCATTATATTTTATCAACATCACAGTGGATATCCAACATACATCAAATGTTCCACCAACAAAGTAAAGTCGAAAGTGAACCATTTTTACATGAAAGTATATGAGACTTGGTTACTAAAAGAAAAAAAAATATTCCTTTTCACTTTAATTTCTAAGTGAATTTCAAACAAATTACAGCTGTAGTAGTAGTATCAAATGGGATAAAATGATCTTCAATTAGAGGAATATGGGAAGGTTAAATAAAAAAGTTAACATTTTCTGTAATTGAAAATAATACTTACATACTTTTCTCCAACTTGTAGCTATTACTTGACTGCCAGGGTTTCTTCCTTTGCCTATCTATGCATTGATCTGATTTTTGCTCCAGTCTTTAAAACCCCACTCAATTGCATTTGGCGATATTTATCTCGTGACACTCTCCATATATGTCAATGCGGCCTCTATCCTGGTACTGTATATAAGCACCTTATTCAGATAATGTTATAATTTTTTCGAGAATGATTCAATCCCAGTCTCTAACAATGGCTCTTAGTGGGGAGGAAGGGCAGGAGAGTGTCAGCAGAGGTAAGTGTTATTGGAAATACATTTCTGATATAAGAAAATGTTAACTTCCAAAACATACTTACTTCCTCTCCCACTTATAGCTGGAATCTGATAAAGTCAGTATTCATACAGAAAACATCTGCACAGATTAAGAGTGTGTCAATAGAAAATTGGCACCTCAGTGAGGGAACTGCACTACATCCAGAATGGGTATGCCTTTCACCCAGAACTTATTTCCTGTATTGTGGGTGGGATTTCACACGAGTTATCATCACTATAGGCCAGGACCCAACCAGATAGCCAAGGTTCCACTACTCGGGGTTGGAATTAAGTGGTCATGGTCTCTATATCCCAAATTGGTAGATGATGTGTTCCAAGCCACCAGAATCAAAATGAGAAAGTAAGCAACAATGAAGTGGATGAACTTTTTCCTCAACCTGAAGAAGACCAAAGGGCTACACTCTAGGCTCGGAATGACAGGATCACGTATGCCTTATTCAATCTAACAAAACAGAACTCATTCAGTCTGGAATTATGAACACTCATTCTCACTCCTCATCCATGTAGGCAAGGTACATTCAAACTGGAACAACTGTGCTCAACCAAGGACCCAGGATGGGACCAATCCACATTCAGAATTACAAAAAGACAGTGGACTCCCATGTAGGCTTGTGCCACTCCTACTGACATCTGGGAAAAAAACATCCAGGGACTCGGGTAGGAGAGCCCAACTTTGCCCACTTCTCTAAGAGCGGAGGAAGTAACTAGTAGCAACTGGGGGGGGGGGTTGTAATGCAAATTGGGGAGCTCTGAGAAACAGTACTCTGGAAACAGTGCAATATGTGAACCAAGTTCCCTAAATTTTTAAAAACAAACTGACCCCAATTTATTCAACTGGGCAGCTAAAGACATAGAGATGTGACAAATCTGATGAGACGTGACTTGCAGAAGTTTCCTGGCCTGTAAAGAGAGTCCAGAATAAGCAATATAGATACATTTTCAAACCCATCTCGTCAAGGTAATCAGGGATAAATCATGGGAAACTGAAGGAGCCCAGTGAATAAAAAGTTGGTGTCTATCACCTCTAAAGGAGTTAGTGTGAGCCAAATAACATTTCAGGGCCCCGAGTGGACATAACAAGCGATCGGGGTCTGAGTGGTCATAGAGGTGAGAAAGAGCAGGCAAATTAATTGGTGAGAAGAATTTATCCCCTTCCCTGGCTGGTAGAGTCTTAGGTAGGAAGGACCTGTCTGGGTATAGAAGTATGTAAATACAGTGATAAAGAGTCCTGTGTACATTCAGACAAGTAACAACAAAAGTTAAACTTTAAGGGAAAGGTGATACATGGTACCTGAGGCTATAGGCTTGAAAGAATGTCAAGACAAAGCATGTAATACCACTTTAACATCCTAGTTAGGTAATTAAAAAGGCCTTTTGAGACGAAGGACTCAAACGACTTGAGAAGGCCGGATAACATTGGGGCCTAAAATAATTTCCGACTTTTTGAGTATCGAAGTGTTGTCAATAAAGCTGCCTTGTATTGGCACAGTTGGGCAAAATGGGGTCCAATTACCTCACGAGACACCATTGTCGATAAGTGTGTCATTTCTTTTGATAAATGCCCATTGTGGGTCTATGGAAAAATTGAGACAAATACATGGCAACTTTAGAAGTTAAACCCCAATGCCAAAGGAAGGACCACATAACTTCCATTCATGAAGCTTTAGCTTCAGAATATGTGGGTGTATAATGTCAGATCGTGGCTGCCTCAACAGAAATGGCCAAAGAGGAAGTGGCAGAGGTAAGCACTCTTGAAGATACCAAAGAAGAGAAAGCCATGGTTCAGCCAGCCAAACCTAGGGCTACTAACAGCACATGACAAAGGGTAGATCAAACCATAGCCAGAACTCTGAGTAACAGAAAAATTGGTGTAATCCCATCCAGTCCTGACTGAATGCATATATCGCCAATACCCGAAGATGAGGTACCAGGGGCTAAAATGCCTGTAGTTGATAGTCCCAATGAGTGGCGAATGCCTCAATCAACAGTGTCCCAAACCAAGATCAACTCCACCAGAAAACCTCGCAATGTAGCAATCATTCAGTTGGGAGAATCCATTTGGGTTGAGACAAATGACCTGCTATCAAATTCATCATCTCCAGAACATGGCATGCTAGTAGGCTGATATGATAGGAGTGAGCCTAATAAAAAAGATCCAATGTTCAAAAAGAAATATCCCATGATCCAGTGTCCCCTTGATGGGAAGTGTAAGATACCACCATGGAATTGTTGTAACGAAGCACGATGATTCTCCTCTTCAATAATTTTAGACCTTGAGACATTGCACCCATGAAACAGTCACAGTACTTTTTTTTGTTTTGAGAAACCCATTCCTAATTGCTTTGTCAAGAAAAAGTGATAACATTACCAGAATCAGGTGCTTATATACAGTTGATGTAGGTGCAATTGAGTGGGGTATAAAAGACTGGAGCAAGCAAGATAAAATCAAATCAATGCTTAGTTGGACAAAGTAAGACACTGGCAGTCAAAATAATGGATATAAGTGGTGAGAGGTAAGGTTTGGAAATAAAACTTTTCAAAGATTGGAGTTTTCAGATGATTAACTTCTGTAGTTTAAGCAAATGAAAAAACACACAACTTTATAAACACTTATCTCTTTCGATATATACAAATATTTCTATAAAACTAACATTTTCATATTTTTTTTTTTATAATAGATTTTTTTATAAAGTTGGTAGTTCCTCATTAATATACACGTTTTGCTTCCTGTATCAGCCATATGAACATTTCCAGAAACATGGATGAGATACTCATCTACATGCCCATACATCCTGTAAATATCTATGTTCCTCTTGCATTGTTTTGAAGTATGCCTTAGCATCAGCCTCCGAACAACCTTAAAAAAATCATAAATAATTACCTAACATTTTAAAACTAAAACAAGAGATGTACTATAGCACTTTTACGGAAGTAAGTGTACTGAAAATTACGTTTATATTCTTAATCAGATGAAACATCTTATATACATTTGTACATTAACTGTTAAAAAGATAACATTTTTCTTAAACTGAAAAATGTATTTCCAAAGGGTAAATACCTCCCTTCACACAAAGCTATCTTGATCACTGACTGCCCTCTAAGCATTGCTAAAAGAAGTTTAGTAATCAGTGCACCAGTCTTTAGACTCCACCAGTTTTGCACCATTTCTGAATATGTACATATCATGTGACTACTCTCCATCTATAGTATTCCACCAACTATAATGGTGCAACTAGCTCATTCTGCTATTCCTGCTCAATCCTCATTTTCAACAACTAGCAGGTAATTGAATAAAAACACCAGTTTCAGTGGGAAGGAAGGATTGGAAGTGTGTGACTATCAGAAATACATTTTCAGTGTAAGAAAATGATAATTTCCGTAACAGTCTTATATCTGCTTACACAAAATTAGAATCCAACACTACAAAGGTGGAGGGGTGGTGTAGATGCAAAAAGAACAAACCAAGAGGAAAGTGATCATCCACAATGAATAGGTGTGCTCAGAGATGAAAATGAAGCACACCTGTGGGGTACCACACTACTTCTGAAACAGGTATGCTCTTCACCCAGGAATTAGGAAAGTAACATAAAATGGGTGGAAAAGCTAATACTTGCACAAATGTAATAGTGTTAAGAAGGTGTAAGCTGTACCACCATATAACGAGATAAAAAAAATTATAAATGACCACAGGTGGCTAGGGTACGTGGACCATGTTATTGATACCCGCCAATCCCAACTGTAAGTAAAAAGAATGCCGTATGTCAAGGAAACAGATTTGCGAAGAGGAAGTGAGCAAATGGTCGAAACCAGACACACTCCCAAAACCATCAATGGAGTAAGACGTATGACAAACTGAATCTGGCATTATGGGATCTTGGCATTGCCTTGACTCAACTATAAGAACAGGGAAAGCTGTAACCAGCATTATGAGCAAAATCATACCACAGTCAACTTTAAATGCAGGGTAGAGACATCTTGTATCTGGAATTATGAGGAGTTACTGCAGTCATACTCAGAAAAATTAAACACATTTAATCTGTATCGTGACAATCAAGCAAGTGAGGACTGAGTGGGAATAGCAAAGGAAGCTAGCTGCACCATTATAGGTGAAGCAATACTATTGGTGGAGAGTAGTCACATGATATGCACATGTTCAGAAATGGCACGAAACTGGTGCACTGATTACTAAAATTCTTTTAGCAATGCTTAGAGGGCAGTCAATGATTGAGATAGCTTTGTGTGAATGAGGTAATATCATTACGAAAAAAAAAACATGTTTTAATCTTAGTACAAAACTACACCAGAAAACTAAAACATAGAAAATGATGAATGAGTGTTTTTAAAACAGAAAATAAAACTCTTCATGTATACAGGTTGGACATTTTTCTTCTGTACACTGCAGATGTGTCATACTTGGGATTTCCTTTATAAATTTCCTGTTTGAACTGATAAGGGATATTTATGAGTGTTGAGGCACTCTCCATCTACCCAAGCATTGTCACTGAACAATGGGTCAATCATTTTTTGTCTTTTCTCTTCGGTACACCTCACAATGTGAATGAAATCCCATACATGACACATCCACAGTGTACAGAAAAAAAAAGTCCAATCTATGTGACATCTGCAATGAATCAGTTAATTTACACCATTTTACTATACTATACATGTTATAACTTTAGTTTTAACAACTAAATATAGTCACACACCTTTGGCCATTTGGTAACAGAAGATAAAGGTTTCAAACACATTCTTTGCCATATGTTTAGCATCTCCACAAACATAGACTACAGCTTTCTGTTCTAGCAACTGGACAATGTCTAAGGCATTTGCTTTGATGTTGTCTTGAACATAACGAGGGCAAAAATTTTCGGGCTCATCATTTGGAGTTTCATCACGAGAAAAAGAGACGAGAAGCCTGGTCAAAGCATTAGTGGCTTGTAAGCATTCCAGTTCTTCCCTAGTATATATTAAGCAAAGAAAACCAAAGACCATTACAACAATCATAAACTGTACTCTTAAGTTATTTAAAATTTCAATAAAACATATATTAATGCTTTAGAAGGAAAAGTTTTTTTTCTAAATGTTCATCAGCTATGCATTGGACATGAAAAAAGTGTATTAATTATAAATCACTTTATACAAAACAAGTTACCTTATCTCTTAATGAGAAAAGTTATACTATCAAAAATAAGTCCAATGAAATGAAATGTGTAATTTCGACAAATCAAGAGAGTTTGCAATTACTTGAAAACAGCAAAAAACATGCAAAAAATTAAGAGTAAGAAATGATAAATATTTTACTAATCCTCAAGAAGTCTCTGCATGTATATCTTGGACACAATGAAAAGAAAAACTTGTAGCTCTCCCATAGTGAGCACTGAGAAAATAATAATTTAGAAATTTACTTGGACAACTGACCTGTAAACATCCAGAATATTAAAACAAACAATCAGCATAAAATATTGTTAATGTTAATGGTACCCAACTGCTGAAAAGTTAATACTAATTTAGGCAACTAAAGCAATCTTGGAGTATTCAGAATACTACAAAAATAATAATAAAATGGCAACATAAAAAAAGTGATTGAACAAAACTGAAAATCAGAAGTTAAAAACAGGAACAAATGAATAAAGCTTGATTATAAACTTACAATACAAATCAATATTTTTGTGAGAAAAAACAACAAGAAAATAAATTTATTGAAAAGAGTCAAACCTCTCAACATAGAATGTTTTTTCTCAAACCTTGGCCAAAAATACTTGATAACTATACAAATCTATAATTTTACTAAAGATTACTTACTATACTTAGAAAGCAATATATATAGAAGGCCTTTTTTATAATGCAATCTTTTATTTGGAGACATGGTGACCAGAACTAATTGATTTTCTTGTTAATAGATATATGCTAAATATGCGATGCTACATTGCAGCTTTCATAAAGATCACTTAAAATTCAAAAACCAAAAAAAAAATCACATGTGGCTATGTTAAAGGACTCGTATTTTATTTTTATTTCATGCACACAATGTAAGTAAGTAAGTAATATTTTGATTCTTTCTGATATTTAATAGGAAATGTAGTCAACCTCAATCAAAATGATCCATAAATTAAGTCATTTCTTATGTGGACTTTCAAACTTACCATCAAAGTAATTAATTATGTGGCACTTGAATTTTTAAAATCGTTGAGATTTAAAGTAAAGTTCATCAAGATTTTAATACATCATGATATTGTTAAAATAATTTGTTCATCATGAAAACATGCATTATTGAATGCATTGTGACACATGTAACTAACTGTTCAATTCCAATTGTGACCAAGATACAAATTCACTTACATTGTTGTTCTTAGTATGTATATTTCACAATAATAAACTGGAAATGACTTTTGTGTCAACTTTTAATACAATAATTTAAGTTCAATTGTATTTCATCAGAGTGACTTGTAGGATCACCGCTTGATAAATTAGTTTGCCTTTGTAAACTCTGATGAGTGTTCTAATAATAAATTAACAGCATTAAATGCAATATAGTACATTTGGATGAAAAAATCTATGTTCTCTTGTAGTAAATTTAAGTACATTACAAAGAAGCAAGAAGAATGTCTCATTGCAAAAGGTAAGAAAACAACAAAAATGTATATATACACAGTCTACCAGTAAGTAAACATTCGCCCCCAATAATACAAATCAACCATCTCCATGACATCATATGCAAACAACCCTAACACATAAACACAAGTATAACATGATAAAAACTACCAAGTACATATATAGACATGGATGGATGAATGTATCCTAGAAATGAACTACATTTTATTGAGGTCACACAGATGATGAGAGGGTGGTCAAAGTCAGTGAGAAATTGTAAGGTTATTTGCAATACTGTTATCCACAGTGAATGGTGTAAAAATGCAGAAATTATATTCATAGCATGGCCTACAGAGCAGTTAGACATAAGCTATTCCTCATTCCAGGCAATATCGTTTTTTAACAGCATTCAGCAACAAAGATGGTATCATATCGTTAAGCAGATTGGGCTTTCATAACTTTTTTCAATGAGTCCAGATTTGTACAATTATTAGATAGTAGATGCATCAGAGTTTGGTGACTATGCTCAGAAACTTTCACTGAACCTCCTCAAGCCATGATAAAACACAGTAATATTCCTGTTATGGTGTGGGGTGACATTTTGACTACTGGTGGTATGCAAAGGTATGGACACTGCTGCTTCTACATGTCTATACCAATGATCAGTTTGCCAGATAAAGCAGTGTTTTTATGCAAGATATGGCTACTGCTCATTCAGCCCAAGTCACAAAATGATGGCTTGAAAGTTAAGGCATTACGACTTTCCTATGACCACACCAATCACTCAGAATTAACCGTATTGAGAAATAGACCTAATATTTTGTTTATTCTTTAATAAGATAGTACACAAATTTAAGATAAAAAGTATTACTGAAAAAGTTTATTTACTGTAAAAGAAAAGTAAATATGTAATGGTTACACCATAATGTGTTACTAATTTAAAAAATAAATTGTTGATTTGCATTATAAGTTCCAGGAGATCCAACATAACTAGATGTTTAGTAAACCATTGCTATAAATGTACAAGAGATATACCAACAATATTATGGTATTCCTAGGGATACCAATGAAAGTGAAAAATAATTTAAAATGTGAGGCTAAACAATTGTACATTTTGCAAATGTACACTTGAACAAGAAAAACTAATAAAAAATATAGAAATGAAAAATTGTCAAATCTCCAGTCATAAAATATCTGAGCAGAAAAAACAACAAACGTCTAGCAACTCTTCAGCAAATACTGTGATTTGCAACAAACTAATAAATCTAAATATTTTAAACAAGTTGAAATATATCAGACTAATCTAAAAATATTACCTGTAAAGGAAATCCTTCTCTCTGTGTCTGCAGCCGAAAAACAGCCACGTTTCCCCAAATTTCACATCAGAAGGATAATTCTTCTTTTGTTGCTCTCTAAAATAAAAAACAAAGAAACTTCACTACTTGTGATTAGCTATCTGACACAAGCTTGTATTTGCATATTGATTATATTCATGTATATTCAGTAATTCCTGTCAAATTATACATCTCTGGTTTACAACAATTTGTGGCTTTTGTCTCCTAAATAAACAGGAAGTTAGTTTTCTCTTTTTACACATCTGACCTCCTATTTCCACTTTTAAGTTTTATACTCTAATTTGCCATTATATTTGCTAATTTTTGTTTTTATAGCTTTAAAACTTTCAGGTTTTCATAATTACAAGTTTCATAGACATCTGTAGAAAATTACAAGGGTAATATTTCAATATGCCATTAGTTTATGAAAGCCATTCTCACAAGTGCAATTAACCCTTTGAAGCTTTAAGATATGAAGAGCAAAACAATTACACCTACTTGTTTATATACTTTATTACAATAAATTGTTATTTTACTAATAAGCACTAAGAACTGAATCTTATAATAACTGTAATATATCAAGAACAAAATAACTGAACCTACTTTGGTTATATACTTTATTACAGGAAGTTTCATTATTACAACTGCCACTATGTACAGAACTTTATTATATGCACAAATATATGTAAAACTAAATAAAGTGTAGCTATTTATTACAGAAGACTTACATGTGAAACAATAATCAGGAATGAAGGCAATGTAAAAAATGGTTTTGAATTGTAATTCTTCAAACTGTGGTCAGGGCAGGGTTTAAAATTCATAAACTGTTTTATTAAGTAGTTTTATGGCTGGTAAACTGATTGCTAGCACATATCTGCAATTAAGTATTGTTAAACTTTAATGTTTATACATTAATTTGCAAATGGTAATACACAATACAGCCATGTTCCTTCTGATTACACAAGAAGAGTGGACTTGGCACTGGCAATAGGTATTCTTAATTTCAAATTGTTTCCAATATCATCAGCATCTTACAGAAATTACATTAATAACAAATATGTATATAGTGAGAGCATTTAATAACCAGTAACACACACTGATTGTTGTGCAAAGAAGAATTGTAATACAAAGTTCCACTCAAAGCAACAGCTAAGTTAGTACACTACATTTATGATAATTAGAGTTGAAACTGAACATATGGTCAGTACATAATAACAAATAATATATTCTCTCAGGCCAACAAATTGCAAATATTCCCCTATTTTACAATTTGCTATTCAATAACTTCTTTTTCATAAGAATTACATGTGTGAGATGTATAAGACTGTATATTTTACTTCTAAAACTAAATGTCAAAATAAATAGAACAAAAGTTTTAAGTATTCTTCATAGCTACCACAAACTACAGTACCTGATAGTGAAAATAAGCTAACATGTTCCAATATTGCATAATATAACACAACATAAAACTTCCACTCAGCTGAATTTAAATTTTACAATCCTTTCTTACCTGTGTTGTAAAAATCCAATAAATGGTGCCACACCTGTTCCAGGTCCCACCATGATTAGAGGAACAGTGATGTCATTAGGTAAGTAGAAATGAGTGTTGCGTCTGTGATAAACCTTGACCTGAAATTCATTTATAAAATTATTATTCAAGTTCTAAAAACTACACAAATGTAAAATTCATTGATTTCTCAATAGCTTTTTTTTGCTTGAAATTTTTTTCAGCAAATCTTTTCCATACAACGACAGTTTATCTTTTTTATTTGTTTTGAATTTCATGCACAGCTACATGAGGGTTATCTGTGCTAGCTGTCCCTAATTTAGCAGTGTAAGGCTAGAGGGAAGGCAGCTAGCCATCACCACCCACCACCAACTCTCGGGCTACTCTTTTACCAACGAATAGTGGGATTGACCATCACATTATAACACCCCCACAGCCAAAAGGATGAGCATGTTTGTTGGGTTTGGAATTGGAACCCGTGACCCGCAGAATACAATGACAGAGAGGATATTATTATGTCATTTATGCAGTTATTTCAATTTTACATAATTTACAATGTGCAATGGCAAAACATAAAACTTCAAAGTTTTATAATAAATGTCAAATCAAGTTTTTGGACTAGTAATAATCCCTAACATACAATAAAACATTGTTATCACACACTTAAGTCAAAATAAAAGTAAGATGAAAGAATGTGTTTTTATTTTTTTACAAACAGCCTCTTACAGTAAAATTTATAAAGTATCAGAATCTAAGAATTTCATCAAATACTAGACATAATTATATGAACTTTCTTTAATATAAGTTAAATATTCGATATAAAAATTGTGTCAAGTTTTATACAATTTGATTCAGTAGGTTATGCAAACAAAAGAAGAGAAACAGTCAGTATCCAATGAAAATTCCTATTACCTCAATGTTATTGTAACATAAGTTTCTTAAGACATCATATCTAGGAGCGGGAACAGATTTTATGATTGTACAGGTACACATATTGCTTGTTCATGGAAATAAACAACCTTTTATAAAAGCAAAATTAAGGTGTCCCTTTGATGGAAAGATTTACTGAACCTCCTGATTGGACACAGCTATTAAAGTTTTGCTAAACATAAGTAGTGTTATTTTTGGTGTATGGTGACAAACAAGGTGTCACTTTCATTTTTAAACATAAATAGCTTTTTTTTAAATAAAAGGGTATCACAGAAAAATAACAAATGTTACCCATCTAGAAGATTCCAAAACCATTGACTTCAAAGATTCTTCAAGAGATGAGGATGATAGATTTGAAGAACCTAGTACATCTGATGAGATTCTCTGTAAATGTCCTGTGCACACCCCTTGACGAGCTTGCCACCTTCCACTTTCTTTAGGAAATTGCACAACATTAAAAGCTATGGTGAACTGAGTAGGACACAACAGTGGGGAGCTATAATGCAAAAAAAAAAGAAAACTAAACCAAAATGTATTTCTCACAGATTTTATTGTATACTTGAGATAGTGCAATAAAAATTAAAAGCCATTAAAGAAAATTTAAACTATTAATCATTGTATTTTTTTTTCTTTACATTTGTTTATAACCAGTATATGAATAGTGATGGATCTTGGAATTTAAAAAGCGTTTACTTCTTATTACAAAATGAAGGAAAATGAAAAACAGATATTTTTGTTGATAAATAATTCATTTAGCAATTTTATCTGTACTGAATCTCTCAATTCATTTATGTGGTTTGCTTAAAGATATAAATTCAAAAACAACTGGATCAATTTTATAAAAGTTATTCTGAAATCTCCCCTTGCATAAAAAATCTTTAGCAAGTCAAAAATCATATGTTTCTCAACATGAAAGAAAAAGCATGTTTGCATAAAAGTAATTACTTTTTCTGATGGTGACAGACCATTTGTTTATAATGAAAACTTACTATTTATCTCTTAAAATATGTCAATTCAGAGGTGCACTGATGCATTTAATGGTGAAAACTAAGTGTATGAGTCATTAAACATTATATAAACAAAAATAACTAAGGAAATTAAAAATTAAAATCCTCAAATTTATTGGAAAGACTAGTACAGTACATGTGACTGGTGATGAACACTCTATCCCAAAAGCATTAGACAGAACTATTTATGTGTATTTTTGTCTCTTTCTCTGCTCCTAACACATTCAGTGGTCTTCTAAGCAAATTTCTTAAAGGTTGAAAAATGATCAAGCTTTTTTAAACGAGTAAAAAGACTGATGGTATATAACAACAATTCTTCAATCCAACAATTACAGACTGAAGATCAACCTTCTATTTATAAATAACCTCCCACATTACAGTCACAATTCTAAACTAAGCCTAAATAAGGTACAGAAAAGTAAACATAAGATAATTGAATTCTCATTTAGAAAACCATTTATGTTCAAGATATTTCTGACAACTCTTAACAATTCAACAATTTCCAGTTATAATTTTTAAAGGTCCTATCTAAATGCCACACCAAAACGGAATTAGGTAAAACAAGAAATTTCCAGCTATTGACAATTGAATGTCTAATCTGTTTAAGTTTAACAGCAAAAATGCAGTAGCTGACAGAAACTGGAGAGCAAGTAAGTCAAAAAATGAAAAAAAAAAGACTAAGTTAGTAAAGTTCCTGTTTTTTGGAATCAACATAAAAATATTAATTGCACATTTTGGTTTAGAATCTCTGTCTATATATCTACAACCATAAATGTGTGACTTCCGTACTTAATTAGTTCAATTGAACATACAGCTTCAGGTGCAAAATAGTTGATGGACATTGAAGTGACAAGCTACTGGTTAATGCTTAAATTTTTTTAAAGAATTACAATATTAGCTGCTGCAAACTTAAAAGATTGGTTATAAAAAACTTTTAATTTTTATTTTAAACTGAAAGCAATAATTTCAAATGCCTCATTTACACATGAAACAAAAACTTACACAAACTATGGAATATATATATGTGTGTGTTTTTTTTATAATCAGTAACCAATAAGCAGATAATTTTTCCTTGAACAGATTATTCAGATGTTTAATGTTCAGGTAAATAATGTTTCCTAGTTTAGTTCTACCCCAGTCAAATTAATTCACTCATTTCAAGTTGCAACTACTTTCAAAATATAAAATACCACTGCTGGAAAACTACAAGTATTTACATCATATAATACTCACTTGTGTCTGGCTGGAAAGACTTTCAAAGTGTTTATGTCCCCACACTATCACTTAATCATTTAACAACCTGCAGGTTTCAGTTACTAACATAAATATCCATCATAATTATACTGAACCTAACACTTAAAACCCAAACTCTTACCTTGTGACAGAATAAAATCTGGGTTGGAGTCTTGGAAGATGCTCTAAAAGCCAAAAATAATAAAGTATATGCATTATACCACCAAAAAAACAATACTTTCTGAACTTTGTAACTACTACTAATTCACAATAAAGCACAAGAAAATTTTACTACATAGCTACTTGATATAACTAAAAACATACAGGATAGAAGAATAAATATATCATAGCTTAGGAAAAATAACCATAAACAAACAATCCCAAAGAAAAATTCTATACTTATATATCAAATGTATATGATTTAAATACCACATCAAAATATCAAATGCATTAGTTAAGCTTTTATTCCTAGAAATACTGATTGGGTTCACTGGCTTTCTAAATACATTTTCTAAACTATTTATGCACCAAACTGTTTGTGGCTCAATTAGCTTGTTGGATACACAGGGTCATTAATAGGACAGTAATCACACACAAAAAATGGAAACAAAAATACTGTTAATATTGCAGTTAATCCTACTGCTTATTCCTCAGGTATTTCTGTATTTTACATAGGAAATGGGAGATTTCACCCTTTTTTTTGCTCGTTTCTTTAAAGCGAATGTTTAACAAATAAAAATATAAAATTACTTAATATGATGCAGTACATGGACCTTAACAGGAGTTAATAGTAACATATAAACAGTTGGTAATTTTAGGGTTATAACCGTTTTGTTTAATGACAACCTCGAACACTGATGTAGATATAAAAAAAAATGACATTTCACTTTCATTACAGTTTTTTGTTAAGTACAAAGTTTCACATTATGGTATCTGTACTCTGCCTGCTGTGAGTACTAAAACCCAAGATTTGGTGATATAAGCCTACAGACTTTGCACTGTATGGGGGCACTATTAAAAACATGTCTGTGGTTAACATATTATTGTGGAAATAATAAATTTATTCTTATGAAGAATATGTTAACAGTTCATTTACAAAACAAAATCTTACCAAGGACGATTCCAATACTTGGTTTACAGGATGGAAAAGACATCAGTAAATCTAGAAGACAAAGTTCAGGCTCCCTAATCAATTGCATGTAGTTTACATTACCCTCCCTGCTACATAACTCAAGCAAACGCACTTTCTCTTTTTCATTAGAAGTGGCCTCAGCGAGGCTTCTTAGGAATGCCTAGAAAGCAATTTAGTAAATCTAATCAGATTTAACTGTCAAAATAACTTTCTAATACACACTAGTCATGTAAATTAAACTAAGAAAAATAATAAAACTTAAGTTTAAATACTTCTATTAGATTATTAACAAATCACTTTATGTAATACATTCATTTTCATCAGAACATGTTTAAACAGTAAACAAATGCCAAAATTAAAACTAAAAAAAAAATAAAAATGGTTGTGTTGAATATCCTTTACAACATGTTGACATTCATTAAAAAATATGACTATATGCTGAAAAAAATTTTGAAATAAATGTACTTTTGGCTACATTGACATTAGTTGAAAACAGTTATTCCTCCTTCTCTTCCATGTCTAAAATGCATTTTTTTTGTCCCAGCATAGTTATTTTCTGAATGTGATATACAACAACTAAACATGTGATGATATTCTTATCATTTTCTAACAAATCAAACTACATTTTAAACACAAAAATAAAA
>NW_013665747.1:391052-399819 GCF_000517525.1 Limulus polyphemus
TAAAAAGTAAAGAAAGTAAGTCACCATGCACACCAAATATAAAACAAAAATTAATTACTTACTATATATATATATATATATATATATATAATAAAGACCAATAAAAGATACATAATACAACTGAATGTTTCGGGTGGTGTATCAGGTTTCCTTCTTAATAAGTTTACAAAAAATTATATGAATCATAAATATAAGAAAAGAATATAACAAAAATTCATGTTTGTCTATTGAACACAATATACAAAAGTCAATATGTACACTGGATGTGAAAGACTGACTAAAGAACACTACCATGTTCTTGTACCTGAAATTGGATGAATTAGACTTAATATGCTGTTTGTGTTTATATAATTACACTGCCAAAATATTTACATGTTCTAAATACTACATGCCCAAATTTCAGATCATTATAGTGTCATATTTACTGAAACCACTTATGAAATTAAATTACTAATAGTAACCTACCTTTTTAGGAACAGCTCTAATTTCACAACATGTTGACAAAATAAATCTTAGTGTGGAATGATGAGGCAGGTGGGGTACTTTAGAAAGGGACTTACTTCCACTTGTATCAATCTGTGAAAGCTTGCAACAAATATCTGCCTTAGCTGACACCTCTAATCTGAAAAATAATGACAATAAAAACAAAACAAAAGGTTATTCACAATAACTACAGTTGGGTGAGACATTTATCATAGGATACACTGTTTCTAGGTATAAACAACCAGCTAAAATCACAGGGCTTGCTGGAATAACACTTCTAATGTTAAATAGAGATGTTAAAGAAAAGTTTTGCAAATGAAAATATTATAAAACATATATTTGCTAAAATACCCTAATCTTTTAAAGATTACATTTGAGCACGACTTTCAACATTTTCTTATATCTTGGTAAATTAGGCATTCACTTGGTTTCAGAGAAAACAACTGTATATTACTGTAAATACTGTTGTTAAGCACAAAGCTACACAAAGGGCTATCCATTTGTGCCTACCGTTGGTATAAAAACTAGATTTTAAGTATTATACACCTTCAAAACTACCATTGAGCCATTGGGGACATAAATACTGTAGTCATCAGATATGAAGTATAAAATTCAATATTTTGTTATCTAAAGGTTTCCAAACATAATATAAAAAACTTGGCTCAAATTACACACTACATGGATTTTAGATTATTTATAAGATAGAGAAATAGAAATAACTTACTGGCAAGATAATACAAATAGAAATAATGTTGCTTTTTCAGATTTTTTTCTGCGTAAGTTTAACTTCCTGGATATTCCATCATCATTATATGGCTTCTATAATGTATAATTTCTTTGCAACAGAGAGAGTCAAAGATTTTACTTGAACATAAATGCAGATCAACAGAGGTTTCTGCTATAAATCCCTAAAACACAGCATATGTTTCGCATCAATCTTTGAATATGTTGCTAATATCTAAAACAGACACAGAAAATACATTAATATGTGTATAGGTTACAATAAAAAACTCAGAGAGTCAGATCATGTAGAAAATTCCAGCAAATAAAATTTTCTTACCTTTCTAATAAAGCTTGAACTTCATCATCAGGATTTGGACATATAATTCCAAACGAGTCTCCAGGTTGGTAAGAAGTTCCACTATCCTGAATTAAGACATCCAAACCTAAGTTAAACTGTATATGACATATTATTTGTGTTTCACAACATGAATGTACTTATGGACTGTATGCAGTTAAACTTGTTTGAATGTTACAGTCACAAACTAAATTTTTAGAAATTGCTTTTATTTAGAATAGTTTTAAATATGTACAGAATGAAAATCTAGGGACTTTCTTATTCTTCTTTTGAGACATTCCAGAGATCAAGCCAAAGCTTACCTTAATATCAATCACCATTTCCAAGGTTGTTTTCACAGCATCCGAATGTGTTAAAAATCTAGCTTGCAAAATTTTTGCCTCAAATACCGAGGAACAAGACCCAGGAAGTGGACAGTTGTTCTGAATTGGTACTTTATTCAGATCCTAAAAAAAGCTCAAGAGTTATATACAAACAAATCTGTCACTACATACAAGTCTGGTAGTAATAATAAACAATATGAAATCTGCAACATTTCTAAAACCAAGCAATCAGTCTGTCATGTTTTAGTTCTTATAAAATAATGAGATAACTTGGCTAATTAGAGAAGTTCCTAGTATACGTAGACTTTTTAACGTTTACATGTGTCTTTGATGGTATATATACTGATACTTAGTTATTTCAGCATCTTAAATAATAAAAGGTGATACAGCAATACATTGCAACATTTCACCAGGAATTTATTCAGGAAAGAAAAGAAAAAAAAATGCTTCTGCATTTTGACACGAATATGAAACTGAATCAACTTTGTAAAATAATATCCCTGTAATGTTTCTTGAATTTCATAAAAAAAAAATTACAATATTTTGGCATGACTACAACAACGAATAGAATAAAATATATTTTAGGAGATTATGCATCATACCTATTGAAAGATATTAGACTAGAATAATGTCTAAACCCTGCTATATTTCATATTTTTTCTCATCATCAGCAGAGTAATGATCGTTTTTAATATATGTAACTGTATAAAAGTTCTTTCATAAAAAATATTATGTAAAACATAAAATGAAAAAAAATTGTCAAAGATTTAATCTGACTGCGAATTCAAGATACTCAATGCAAGAATCATTTAATTAGCATATATATTATGCTTATAGGATATTTTAAGAGTTTAATGAAATGCTTTTGGCTAAACAGTGTCATAAATTTTGCTATAAAACTCATTATCACATGGCCCGGCATGGCCAGGTGGTTAGGGTGCTTGACTAGAAATCTGAGGTATTGGGTTCAAATTCTGTCCCACCAAACATTCTCACCCATTCAGCCATGGGAGTATTATAATATGATGGTCAATCACACTAATCATTGGTAAAAAAGTAGCCCAAGAGTTGGCAGTGGATGATGATGACTAGCTGCCTTCCCTCTAGACTTTCATTGCTAAATTAGGGACAGCTAGCAAATATAGCCTCCCATGTAGCTTTGCACAAAAAAAAACATTATCACAACAACAATTGATTTAGTATTGTAACACTATCCAATTATGAAATCTATCTAAACAACGAACATATGATTTCAACTATTCAGTGTACGAGCAACAATAGAATCCTTTCAACTCTTTTATCATGGACTCAGTCCATGGGACCAGCATCACAATCATTTTGTGCTTGATATAGTTTTCAAGATATAACTTTTAAATTAATAAACATATCTTCACAAACTTTAGCAGATTATCAGTAAATATTACAAGGGTTTTTGTATGCAAAATATCAGATTTTTTAAACAAAGTTTTAAGATTTATTAAGTAATGTTTTTCTCATGCCTTTTTTCTTTTCACATGTTAACTATCCAACATGCAAAGTAATTTTGATTTTAAGATTAAAAATACTTTTATGCATCACAAAATTTTAAAATTTCACATGCAAAATCTTTATAATGTCCAGATAATTATCAAATGTTTCTTCAAAAAAAACTTTATATTTTATCTATTATTTTCACTAATGAATCTCTACAGGTTCGGTTGATTTGACCGATCTCATAACCACTATAGGATAGTTATGCTTTTTTCTTTCTAGAATGACTACAAATTCTAACAGAAAAACACAAATGTTTAGTCTAAATAGCTTAAATCTCATAACAATAAACATATATATTTATTGTTTTTATCATATTAACCTTCCAGCTGTGCCTGGCTAACATTACAGAAGTTGCAATGATGTGGCACACATGAACTCATGTCACCTTATGTTGAATTTAAAATAATATATATATATATAAAAAACTTTCCTTTTTGTCAATTATTAAATAGAAAGGCTTTTAATTATATTTCTTAATAGTATAAATATATATTATGTTGTTGATGAGCTTAGGATTCTTCTACAGTAGGTGTCTGTGACTTGTTAGCGATAAATTCAACGATGAATAAACAACACGCAATTCACTTGTTTTCAAAATAATATATACATACATATATACATACATATATATATATATATATATATACACACACACACACATATTCAGAACAAGTTAACGTATGTACAATAAATTCTTCAATACTATAGATATTATGGACATATCATAAATACTATATATGTAGTTCTCTCCTTCTGTCAAATATCTACATAGGCCTATTCAATTACTTTAGAATTTCAGTTGATAAGCCAAAAAATCTTCTCTATTTCTATTGTGCTAGTTTTCTCTGTAATTCACTTACAACTGTGGCATGAGTTACCGTAATCATTTGGTCTTCTTTCTTTTGAAGATCCTTTGTTTCTTTTGTCAAGGTGCACTCAGGCTAATTCAATTACTTTGGAACCATGCTTTGACAGAATAAAATTTATCTTCTTTCCTTCTGTTAGTTTCACTCTATAACATATTAAATGTTAGGCCTATGTCAATCATTAGGCCTATCATTTCTACGGTAGTTAAGATCACACCAACTTTATTCTCTTTTGCTACTATCTGTCTGCTGCTTCCCACTCGGCTCACGTTATTTATATCTTTTTTACCTAATCATCTGTCCACCTTCTATATTCTCGATGTCAATATAGTGCACGACATATTATGTTCTCACCATCAATGAATTATTAACAAATCATCTGCTTTCAACTCTTATTATAACAAAAACCAAATGATAATAAAACCTTCACTCACAAAACTAAATTAATCAATAATATCTGATTGAAACAGTCTTTTATATCATGACACTGTATCTAAAAATATAAAACTGGCCTTTAGGCTTTACAAAGTGACCTATTTTGGCTGTGTTTTAGTGGATTAGTATTTTTTAAATACAGTCACATTTCAGTTATAATACATTATATATGTATATAATTATTAATATTATTTACAAATAAGTTCTTAAAGTTCTTTTTCTTAAAACATAGAACAGTAAATAAATAAGTATAGCAAACAATTATCTCTTCTAGTTATGAACTTTGTACCCGTTTGCTGTTTGCCATAGGTTGCTAAACCTTATCAAATTTCACACGTGAAGGAGGTGAAAATGAAATAATTTTTTTAGGTTATATACATATATACATTTGAAATAACAAAAAAAAAATCAAATTACTATATCGATATAGAATTCCACTATAATTTATCAAGCTTAGTAACTAAGCCGTACTTGGGTCTAAAAAATATGAAATTTCAAGGAGATTAAAACTCACCATATCAGTTTGAAGTCTTGTATTAAAAGAATGAGTTTGATGTCGTAATACTTCAAAATAGCTGAGAGAGCCACTATGGGACATTGAGCTTTCAATTGGTTATTCATATGTCATAGATAGAAGTATGTGTATATGAGGAAGTGTTTCCGAAAATGCAAAGAGGTGAGTGGGGCCACTGTATTTGATTCAGAAAACGAAGTAATATCAGCAAATAGAAAAGATAAGATGTTCTTATTTTATATTCTAGCTTGTCAATGTTGGTAATTAGAGTTCCTAATTGATATGAAACTACAGACTGTATTTGAACATCACAAACATGTAATTTGAACCAGTGCTGCATTCAACATAATACGCGACACACAAAATCGATATGCAGGTGTTTTTTTTTAATATTTACTTTTAAATTAAGAAAGTAACTAATGTATAATACTAAAATTTGAATTATAATCTACAATCTGATACCAAACTTATTGACATAAACTCATAAAATAGTAGTTCAATAAAATTTTGAATGCAAATATACAAACGTGATGACATGGCCTTTGACACATGACCTGTATTGATAGGGTTAAATTACTGTTCAGGAAGTTAAATTTATTCTTCCATTAAATTTAAAGTTTCTTTAAAATCTCTCTTTCTTTTTTATAGTTTACCAAACTATGCTGCCAAACACCTACCAACTAGAATGACCAAAGACAGATTTCTACATATTACTAGTATTACCATTCTGAAAGTCTATTAGTTTTTGCCTCACTTTTAATGACCATTAGCTGTATGAAAATAAGCTGTACATAATAATCACAGCAAATACAAACTTGACAAAGCAGCTTGAGAAGATGAAATTCTAACAGTTATGTTATATTTAAGAAATTATAAATATCAATCAGTAAAGTCTGTTGCTATGTGTGGAATTTTACACTGAATACTTGATGCACCTAGCAACATGAACAGGAATTCCAATAGTTATACTGTGCTTAAGATACTGTAGTAATACTATTATTAAAAGACTCTGTGTGAATCACCACCTCTGAGTATTTGCTTTACCCAGTAACCAAGACATTAACTCCCAACTATGCTGTGCCTAAGCCACTATACTGTAACTACTGTAAAAAGTTTGTTGCTTTGTGAAATTTGTTTCATTACACAAATTACACAGGCCAGAAGTTGTTTTGGTTTTAATAATGGATTTTCCATAATTCAGCTATGTAGATTTCAAAAACAATATTAGTTTTTTTCTATCATGTACAGATTTTTTACAAATCGGGAAGAAAAACTTACTTAGATCAAATGATTATTTCGTTTACCACAATGAACCTTTTTTATTATTATGTTTAACCAAAATACAAATAAACTGAAGAAAAGGGAAGAACATTGATGACAAATGAATATGCATCCTCATTCATTTTGATTTCTTTTATGAGATCTATGTCTTTTAGTCTACAAACTGTGTGTTGTGGTCTTTCTTTTATATATTGTGTTATGACGTTTTTTGAAAAAATCTGTACATGATGGAGAAAAATAAATATTATTTTCGGATTCAGCATACAGGAACTATTGTAGAACATGTAAAAATTTTAAGACAATAAAACAAATGCAGGCCTGTGTTATTAATATGTTACAAAGAATGCAACCTTACATGTCATACAATACTTGGTTTATCCTTAAACTTCACTTACATAGACCCATTAACATCTGTTATTAAGTATTTGTACTAGAAATCATGAAGTAACCATTTAAAAATGAATAATTTTGGATTGAACAATTTTGTCCGACTGCAACTCTAGCCTAGCAGTAGGTGTAAGGAAGTAAGAAAATAAAGTCCAAGAGGCATGATACGAGTAGAAAGACATTCTAAATGTTACTTCCATGACCAAATGAATCATCTACCTCAAAGCTTTTTTTATTGCTTTTGCTGTCAATGTGAAACTAAACAGAGGGATATTCACAGAAACTTAAACGGTCATCTATTCATTAATTAGTATATATGATTTGTTTCTCTGCATCAAACTACTTCAGATTTGGAGGGTGACAATAAGAGGAATTTTTAGAAGTAGCTTTGAAACTCATGAATTGTTACACATATAGAAATTTCGGCTAACTTTAATTTGCTTTATAAAACTCGATTATTTAAAGGAAAAACTTGTATTCTTTGTGCTCTTGGACCCATTCAAACAAAAAATTTTGCATTCTAAAGTTGGAGAAACCACATTTTCTAAACTGTTGTTGTACTAGGAAGAAAAACCTATAAGCAAAGCACAGCATTTTGTTGTTTTTTTTGTAAAAAGGAGTATGTTGTTTTGTTTACTAGCAGATTTAGATACAAAAATAACTACTAAAATTTGAATGAATGTACATACCACATTATCTTCTGGGCAGAAAGAAACCTTAAGGAATGGTTTAGGTAAATTTGGTACCCTAAGATCAGTAGTTTTCCAAGATGATGTGGATTCAACAAGTACATTTACACTTGGAGTTGAAGTATGCTGAAAGTGAATATTTTCATGTGACTGTTCCTGAACAAAACCAGTTTCTTCTTTATTCACTTCTAGAGAAATAGCAGAATGGTTAGAGAGACCTTCTTTAGATATACTTTCTACATTTTCCTTGGAATCAAAACCTTTCTTAGTAACATAAATTCCATTCACTGAAACAGAATCCGATAATGTTTTTTCTGTTAATGGCATGATCCTATTTTTTTCAGACTGGGTAATAATAATATCAGTATCAACTATGTTTGTCTTGGGTAGTTGTATGTTCAGAATGTTCTTCAAACCTTCCCATAAACCATCAATCCATGGTTCAACTACAGTTTCCAATCTAATAAAAAAAATAAAAAGTTGACTTTTATTTCTAAGCTGAAGAAAAAAAAAGTTTTTATTAAGTAGAACAAAATTATGACAGTGCAACGTAATTTTTGTTACATTAAATATTTATTAACCTAATAATATTTGAAAAGTTCTAGCTGACTCCTATCAAATGGGTAATTCTTACAACTGTTGGAATTACTTGTCACTGTTCTGGAACAGCCTTTACCTTCAGTAATATAAAACACTATCCTTTGTCAATCATGTATAGATAGTTGATCTGTTTTAACCACTTAGCTAGGTTAATAGAATGAAATGCCATTTGATGTAAACTTAAGCAAGGTTTTATGTACTTTTAGCTTATGAGCTCATGTTTGCAATCTCATTTCAAAAATGTATTTCAAGCTGATTTGTTTTTCTATCTGTGGAGATAGAAATCAAAAGTAACCAAAGAACGTCACTGAATTACAGGACACTTGGAACAATTTTTCTCATTGTACATTAATAAACTTTAAAGCAGCATGAAAACAAATTGCAATGTTCTGTTTAAAGGAAAAAATACAAATGAATTGTAAAATATATTTGCATTATTCATAAATATGTCTTGTATCATTAAGAAACCTACCGTTCATTTTCCATTAATCATTGTTTGTACATGTATTGTTTGTGTTTCATGATTTTGATTACAATATATATATATATATATATATATATATACACATACATAGTAC
>NW_013665747.1:400222-432067 GCF_000517525.1 Limulus polyphemus
TATATGTGTGTGAAAAACTCATAATTACTAATTACTGGTTACAAACTTAAAAAAAAAGTGACTGAAACTTATGAGGTACAATAAAAAACATCCATTACTGAAAGTGAAAAGGAATTTTAGTATACGAGCATCTAATATTAGATATTTAGTGATGCTATTTTCATGTAACTGTTTTTGTTGTTAGTCAAAGGAGCTAACCTTTGTTCCAACACACATTAAATCTTATTATCATAAATTCCTAAAAATCTTTACATAACAAGAAAATGTTTGGTACCAACATTGATTTACACAACTGTCATCCATAATTTTATACTTTGAAAATTACTCAGTCATTGATACAAACATGATAATACATTTTGAACATAAGGGTAGAGATGAGAAAATTTATGTCCTCAAACTATTTTTTAGATATAGTTTATGTAGTTATCTATCTATCCATCCGTAAATCTACCTATTTAATTAATACTTTATTATGTTGTGGTAATAGGATTCAGATTGGAGTTTTATTAAGTGGAATATTTGGGTGGATTCTAACTACTTTGTTGTGAATGGTGACTTGTAATCACTTGAGCCATTACCCCTTTCCTGAATTCTCACTTTGCTACTGCTGCCTACTTGTCTTTTATTCCATGATTTTGAAGAGTTATGGATTGCTCCAAAGCTTTTGACACAACTTGCAAGTATTTTCCTCTAAAGTTATTTTTTATTTTTTTTTACAATTCATATACCATTATTTTTTAATGCATATTCCTATTTCTAATGATATATATTAATGTAAAACCTAAGATAATTCATCAGATAAAAACTATATACACACACACACACATATATATATATATATATTTATGTTATCAGATTCAAAAATGGAAGATTTATAATATATCAAACAAACCATACTATTGATAAAAATAATTATAACTAGTAAAGATTTCTGTGCTATATTTAAAAACAGTAAGTATTATAAGGTTGTCTCACCCAACAGCATCATCAGCATACCCAGACTGGAAAAACTGCTTGGCTCCAAGTTCTTTCAGTCTTTTGTCAAGACTTTTACCACAGTTGCAGAAATTATTGTAGTTTGAATCTCCTAGAGCTTATAAAGATTTTTTTCGTTAGAGAAGAAAATGCTACAGTAAATTAGTCTCATAATTAATGCACATGTATAAGTTAGAAGTTAATTATATTTATATACAAATTCTAAAATTTATTGTAAAATATTAAAATCTCTAGAGTCATTTGATAATACAGTACAAAAAACAAATTCCAATAACAATTAGCTCTAAAATACACATACCCAACAAACTGTAATTCAAGTTACTCAGATAATCAGCTGGTAGGGTTCGTTTTTTGATACGACGAATAAATTTTTGGGCTTTATCGGGACATTCACCATCTCCTGTTGTTGAAATTACAAACACAGCACAGTGTTCCTTTCCACACAGAACTACACATACAAGAAAAATATGAAAGAAAAAAAAAGATTGTTTTTATTTTACTGCTAATTCATTGATGCACACTATCATCATACTTCAGTTATTAAATAAAGAAATTATTTACCATTAGGACAATTTAAAGCTGAAATCAGTCCATAAATTACCCTTTTGGATGGTGACAAGTAGAAAAAACTAATGAAATTCCTAAATCAGACATGAAGTAAATCCTCAGTCAAGCTCTGTTTATCTATTTACTTGTGTGCTGTAAAGAATCTAAAGTTTTATACATTTCGTATCAACCAGTTGCTGGATGTGGTATAGTAAATGGAGCAAATTTTGACTACAACCAAATTTTGAAGCACACGTGTTAAAAATAAAACAAGAAACAATGACTTTGAATACTGGTCAGGGCCTCAAGTTAAACAATAATTGGTTATCTGAGTAATAGTAACAACAACAACTGTTATGATATGAATGCCTTTTCCAAGCTAGTAAAGCATTACTATAATTATAAAAAAAAACATTAGTATTAGGCTTACTATATTGACCATTCCATCATCTCTGTCAGTGAGGTGAATCAAAAAGAGCAAAGGTTCTAACACTAAACTCTGAGGTACTCCACTTGTGACATTAATCCAGTTTAACTGAATTCTATTTCCAACAATCCTCTACTTTCTTCCATTTAGCTAGTTTCCTATCTAATGAGCCAACTTATGTGGCACCTTATCAATGCTTTCTTAAAATCCAGATGCACCAAATTCATGCCCTTCTCTCAACTACGTAATCAGTAACCCCTTCAAAGAATGTCAAAAAAAAAAAAGATCAGTAAGCCAAGATTTTCTCCTAGTAAAACCATGTTGATTATCCAACAAAATTTTACGATTTGTTAAATGACTTAGCAAAACATTTTTTATTATTGAAAAATCTTTCCCATCAGTAAGTTAAGACTAATATGCCTATAATTATTGGGACAAGTTTTATCATCTACCTTGATAAAGAGGTGTACCATTAACCAACTTCCAATCCTACGGCACTATTCATAACCAACTTCCAATGCTACACCACTACTCAAAACCTTGGAGAAAAACAGAAGCAAATATAAAGGGTGGGTTTAAACTTTTACTTTTCTCAAGGGCATTCAAGAGTGGCCTTAAAGTACAGAATGGTCCATTGTTGTTATTAGGGAGATCCACTTGTAGAAACAACCCTACATCTTCCTTAGTAAAAACCAATTTATCACTGTTTAACGAAAAAATAACACATACAGTAAGTTCTACTTAATACAACCAATTTTTAATGAATGAGCTAACATTTAGAAAATAACTTTCAAATATTAAGATAGCTAATATTTCACGGGTACATAAATTTAGAAAGGACCTATCAAAAATAATGATGTAAAACTAGAAAGATTTAATGTGATTACTGATAAAAGCTTCAAACTTATGATAATTGTTTAGCTCTGGTGAAAAGAAGTAAAGTTTTGTCACTTTTAGTAAATTTTAATTTAAGAGTAAGAAGGTTACTACTAAGTTTATGGTGAAGCATCATATGAACTTCCACCATATATAGTTTTGATTCCCTTGTTACACTTGCTTGCTCAGTTTGTTTGTTTTTTAAACAACTAGGAATGATGCATATTGTATGTTTAAAACTGTTATCAGCCCTAACAAACTGCCCATGGGAGTTATTTCTGAGTGGTGCAATGATAAAGTTGGATATAGGAACTTATACGTTATAGATAACACACTTTGGCCCCACTTTATTATTTATATCAATGATATTGATGAAAATGTCTATACCAGGTTTACAAAATTTGCAGATGATACCCAAAGCTTATCACAGAATAGCAACTGTAGCTGATGCAGCTTGTCTACAGGAAGAACTTCAGAATATGTTAAACTGATCAACTGAGTGGCAGTTTATTTACATTTGGGGTTCAACAATGAACAATACAACTATTTTCTAGGCAACAGTCTCATTGAATCTGTTAATGAAGACATAGGAGTGATTATCCATAAATCCCTTAGTATTAGAAATGTGCTAAAACTGCAAAAGCCACAAATCAGGTTTTACACAGGATTAAAAGAACTATTCAAAATAAGGAATATAATATGATGCTTAGGTTGTACAAACCACTTATCAGACCTCACCTAGAATACGGTCTCCAACTATGGTGTCCATATCTTCAAAAAGATGTAAATATATTTGAACAAGTTCAGAAGAGAATATCTAAGATGGTAATAGGTTATCATAATCTTTCTTATGAAAGGAGGTTACAGAAATAGAAAAGAATATCTAAGATGGTAATAGGTTATCATACTCTTTCTTATGAAAGGAGGTTACAGAAATAGAAGGGAATATCTAAGATGGTAATAGGTTATCATAATCTTTCTTATGAAAGGAGGTTACAGAAACAGAAGAGAATATCTAAGATGGTAATAGGTTATCATACTCTTTCTTATGAAAGGAGGTTACAGAAATAGAAGGGAATATCTAAGATGGTAATAGGCTATCATAATCTTTCTAATGAAAGGAAAGCTCCCTCTCTGTGTGTTATATGTCTTTAAAGGTGACATTTAAATGCATTTACACTGCTCACAGAAACTGCTTGAATTGGAAGATTATACCATACATCCACTACTCTTTGAGAGAAAAAGAACTCCTTAAATCCAATCTGGAACTCTGCTTATATATTTTATACTGATAGCCTCCAGTTATAGAATTATTAACTATAAAGAAATCTGTAGCATTTAATCCTTCAAGGCCTTTAAAAATTTTAAAGACCTCAATTAAATTGCTCCTTAAATGGTGGGTTTCAAGTGTAGTGAGGTATAATTTCTGTAACCATCTGAGCAAGCACACAACTGGCTTCCCACTCCTCGACACATGAGAAGAGTGGAGAACACAAGGTAAACAAGGAAATCAAGATTTGTTCTTAAGCAAAACTACTACTTTGTAAGTTCTAAAATGTTTCACTTGGCAGTGGAGTATGGGAAATCTGTCTCAAGGTACATTTTTTGCTATTTTCAATGATTTTACCTCTTGTGGACTTACAATTGTGCTGTTCTTGTTATATGATAACTTTTGACCATTCGCTATACAATCATGTGATTACTTTATAAAAATGTTCATTTACATTTTTTCTGGCTTGCATTTTGTTGGCCATTATTTACATTACAAGAAAAAGGAATTGAAATTTTCTTTGCCACTTACATTAGTTACAAGATTCTCCTCTACAAGTTGATTATGCCACAAAAGTGTCTGGTGTTTCAACTAGATAATATCCATAGCAAAAAAATCAAAGAATAAGTTCAAATTAAATAATGCATTAGCCAGAAATTACACAATAGTACATATGCATTGGTTACTAGCATTACAATGTCCCCTCCCCCCATAAATTTAAATGGACTTATTTTATCTTTTCTTGTCACTTTACAAAGTTCTATCATATATTTTTTGCTTTATTATTTGTCTTCTTTTAAGGATAAGTTAACAATGGTAACTTCATAACTCACTCTCCAACACAAAAACACAAAACAATTTTCTCTAAGAAAAGATCTCATTGAAAACTGCCTAAATAAACAAGTAGAAAGCTATAAATAGATATAGTGAGTTAACATGTTTCTTACAAAGCTCAAAACTCCTGACCCAACACAGTTTACAGGCACAAAATTTACAAATTAATATTCTAAAATCTGTCCGAAAGTTTGAAGTGACTAGTTTTCTCAAGTTTTTTTTTTATTATATAAAATATAAATCTAGCCACTTTTAATTATTTCTAGCTGACATAATCACCAAAATTTGAGGTTGAATAAAAATATCTTGCTTTTTCTTTGATACCCAGCAGCAATGTATATGCTTCTTGTTTGGATATTATGGGTTAAATCAACCTGGTAATGAGTATAGCTAATATAAAGTTTAGAATGCATTGTGCCATCAGTTAGGTCCCATCACAGTTAACCTTTTTTTACAGCTGTTGTCCCTATAATATCATACAAGGTTTAGGATAGCTTAGGAAATTTAGGTTAGTCCTAACTATATATATATATATAATAAAAGTAACACTAAAGAAATAGTATACCTCACTTAAGAAACAAACATTAGCTGTTAGCTTCAACAACTGTCATAAAATTAATTTTCTTTGAAAAATGTAACATCAGTATGACTACCTCAATTTCCCCAACTCTCCCTAACCACATCTTGTGACCAATGAAAACCCATTAAAAAACTCCATAAGTGTAACTTTGGAGGAGTGTGACATCTGAGATGAATTGCTTTGACATGCTACTGTTTAGACTGTGTCAAATCAAGTAATAGGAATTTACCAAGAGTATAGCCAAAATCTAGTTTATGATGATCCAAAATAATGGATAACAAATTTAAAGATTACCCAAATCATCAAATAAATATCTAGAATATTGGTTCTGTAATGAAAATATAACAATGTTATATATAACACAAATAAAACTATGTTAAACATACTATGAGGTATGTATATCTAACACAATTATTCCCACTTGAAGTTGGAACACTCAACAAACACATGGAACAGGCAATAAGAAGTAATATATAAAGTTAAATTTTCCATAAAAGCCAAAAAGAAAACATAAGCCTCTAGAATGTTCAACAATATTAATAACATTTAGAAAATTACAACATTTGTTAACATGGCAAAAAAAAAAAAGACAAAAACAAATGTAAATGAATTAATGATGTAATGTTATTCTATACAAGTGTAAAAAAATTTGAAACAGGAAATTAGGAACTAGGAATTGGAACACCAAAAGGTAAGGAAATAATGTAGGAATGGATGGGATAAAATTACAACATTTGGTGGTTTTTGACATGGTGCAACCTCAAAGTGGGTGTGGCCATCATTTTGTCCCTTCCTACTTTGTATCCTTTTTGTAATTGTTCAAGCTAAATGAAAGGTGTATATAGCTAAATTTCTCTATTATAAATTTTGTATCAGCAACCAAGTACATGTATGTAATCAAATTACATGACTCTAACAAAATGCATGACATCATAAGGGGGTGTTTCATGTCAAAAGTGAGACAGGAAGCTCCAACAGTCATACTTTGCTTATAGGAAACATTATAGTTATCTGACTGGTAAAGGGTGGTCCAAACAATAGAATCAAAACTGCTGATTTTTGAAGTTTTAAAATTTGTTGAGTATTTAGAAAGGATTAGTTATTAATAAAACTCAAATCAAGTCTATAACTAGATAAACGTTCAAAGTAAAACATGAAGAAGGAATTGTCGGAACAATAGCTGCATTGACTTTGAGATTGCATTGTGTGAAATAACACCAAGTGTTGTAATGTTACACCACCCATTCCGACCTTGTTTCCTCATTTTTTGGTTTTCCAATTCCTACTTCCTAATTTTTTATATTTAAGAATTTTTTACACTTGTTCCATAAAATTTTTTGGTACCAAGTCTCAAGAGTGACTATGCTCTAGGCCTATCCTTCTTGTACCTTTTCTTAGAGCTATCTCTTGATATTTCCAGGTTTTTGCTGATATCTTTGTTATAGTTTTTCTTCCATCTAGCTAGTGTGGCAGCCTTTTCTTGGCTGAATTAATGGCTAAGGCTTGTTTTGCATATTGAACATTACTGTTTCTAACGTTATCTCTATTCTTGCAATAATGCTCTCTTTGCTGGACAAAGAATGTTCATGGTTATCAACAAAAGATTTTCTCCTTTTCTCTAATTTTGTTTCCTTGAATGGCATATTTCAAAAATATCAGTTTCAAGTACAACATTAGATGTCAATAGGCCACACTTAGTTTGAAAACAATGCAAAGGTATATTATACAGCTTATTGTTTTGGTTTTCAGTCCAGAACTCTCAAGGAAAGCCGTGTTAGACTTCAGCAGTGGTAATCTTCATCCTCACGTAGAAGATTCACATCTTAAGTACCGACTGCTATGATAGAGTTGCTTTGTCCAACACTGAACCCTCGAGTCATATGTATAGAACTGAAAACTTCATTTAAAAGATTAGTTCACAGTTAGAACCTAGACCAAGAGAATCTGTATAGTCTAAGTTTTTATTATCTAGCTGATACAGCTACAGGCTGATCATGTAGCACATGCACATAAGCAATCGTGCACCTGCACATGATACGAGGGTGGATTGCTACTTGGCAACTCACAGAGCATGCTCATAATCACAGAATATGGCTAATAGTGTATTATTAGCTCATCAGTAGTATTGCAGAATGAAGATTATGTAATTAAATGTTATTACTAAAATTAAGAAAAACGCTTTTAGCCAAGGTAGCATAACTCAATCACGTGCATTTAAATTTGCATAAGGTGAAGGTAGGAGAGAGCTATGCCTTTCTAACAACATTGGTCAGTCAGATAGACTAAATTTGTTGGTTTTACTCTACTGACTTTCTCAAGTGCTTTGGTGGCTTGTTACTCTGCAGTTGGTTTGTAAAGTCTTAATAAAGTTTGTTTACGTGCTGTTTGCAATGTTTGAGATTTTAATTTGTATTGCATATATTACACATCTAGCCCATTCGTACTGCCGTACTTATGATAGAGAACTGTTATTTAGCTAGTATTAATAACAATATATAAAAATAGTTTAAACAAATGGGAGGTAAAACCATTGGCTTTAATACAGTAAAGCAGTTTCCCTAAACAATTTCTTCAAATAAATTAACATGTAGATGGGAAAGTTGTTAAAAGTTTATTATACTTTGTAAAACTTCTAAATCCATAATCCTTAGGAAGAATAATGTTGAATTTTACATATAACTGAATGAATTTTGTGTTACAATTTGCAATAAGAAACCTCATTTGTGAAAAATAAGAGTGAGTTTATAAGCTCTATTCACAAAACTCATAATAATCAGGAACAAATTTTATTGTATCTAATAAGATATGAGTAGTAAATGTAACATAACTTATTTGAAATATTAGTATTTGGAAATGCAAAGTTTAAAGTGTCCATTTTATTAAAAACTTTGAGCTTGAATTTTAGATTAATGATGTTGATATCTAAATTCAGATATGCTTTGTTTTAGTAAAAGTTTTTTTTTCTAGAGAGAGAGCTCCAGTAGATCCATTTGTTTGGATATATACAAAAAACCTTGCTTGTTAAGTATAAGAATATCATTAACATATCTAAGAGTGTGAGTGATGTGCAAAGCTTTTTTATCTTATTATTACCAAGACTTGTACAAATATTTCATTCTGAACAAACCTGTAACTCATAGGTTGAAGTTACTGCCCATTGGAATTCCTTGTATATGTTGGAAGACATATTGAACAAATTGCACAAATGTGTCATCAAGTAAAAAAAAGTATATAGTCTGCAAAAATTTGTTTAATGTGTTTAGGTGTATGTTAGACCATTACCTGTATTCTTAAATTTAGCCTCAAGCTCTGCACTGTGTTTGATTCATATAGATACAATTCTTTTATCGATATACATGCACAACTACCATGGTGTAGGAGCAGAAATTGCAACAATAAACATTAATCCTATAGCAATCAAAGAATGAGAGAAAAACTTTTTAGCCCAATGTCTATCACATTACATGATTAAGATAAATGCAGCCTCTGGTCTCAGTGAGTATAGTAATTGACACATGCAATTAGACCTTTGAGTCAGAAATACTTGTACCTATATGATCAAGATATATTATACCTTTTATCAGTAATGGGGAAAATGGTGCTTGTTTACTTTTTCATGAAGAAAAATACCAAATTTTAAGCTCAGGCTAATAAAATGGGCCTATTAATAACAATAAACAGCTATACATGTGAAATATTTTGACTTGTCACTACCTTAGTACCTATAGTAACATTATAATTCAACCCTTGAATGACCCCATGAGAAAGTTTCTGTATTTATCTTCATGTCCATAATAAATGATTTTGATATAAATTAATTCAAATATTTGCTGGGTAGATAAATGGATGCAAAGATCTACAATTAGTTTGTTCAATTGTAATCATAAAGTAAATATGTATCAAATAACCACTATCAGCAAATCAAAGTATAAGCAAACATGTCAGATAGTTTTTAATTAAGTTGTACAGTTTGTATTCTTCAAGCAATGAATAAATTCTGTTTTAATACACATCTCAATAGAAATGTTTCACAGCATCAAGTAAAACATCCTTTTAATTTTAGTTTTTAGGCATTTTATAGAAGTGTTATGCCCATCAAGAGCACATTTACATGTACTACTGTTAAGCATTTCACCTTTTTGTCAGTTAGGCTTAGGCAGTGAAGTTCAGCCAATAAACCATGCTTTTCAGAAGTTCCATGTATTTCTTCAGCTATTGCTTTTGCTTGTCCAGTTTGAGAACCATACAGCAATAAGAATTTGTTGCTAATATGTTTTGACATAATAGTACTACCTGAAATAATAAAGGACAAAACCATGCATATTAGTTTCAACAATCAACTCTTTCAGTTTCACTATCTATTTGTTTGACACTTTAAGTAGGTAGAATTGGTTTTTATTTTTGTGAGTATCTTGTACTACTAGCACCAGTGAATACTCATACTCAGTCATAGTAGTATTTATCAATTTATGTATATTACAAGTATGAAATGTACTCGAGCATTGACATTACATTGCACATTTGCAGTGTGCACTAGAGTGGTGGAAGGTTACTGATGAGGAGTGGAATTCCCTGAAGCTGAAACCAGTATAACTCAGTGAAAAAAAGTGTTGAAATGAATAATGAAATGTTGTTTTTGCATTTTAAACATATTGCCCGCTGAAAATTTTAAAAGAATAAATTAGTAGCATTAAATCAAATTCAATTCATATGTAAATATAGGATCACTGTGTCGAGTAAAAACAACACAAAACCCCCATACATATGCTCAAAATATGTTTGTCGATAATCAAGTAATGTCTTGAAATACACAGAAAATATATATATTAATTTACTTACATATATATATATGCGTGTTGTTTTCTAAAAGTAAAATGCAAGTTGTATTAAAATGTCAAACCCAGTATAATGATAAACAAACGCACTTACCTTAACACGTTTCACTATCACTCAGTCACTACGAGTATGACTAATGAGTGAAATTTTCCAAATGGTCATGGAATTTTTAAACTTAAGTTAAATTTAATAAACTAGTGCTGTTAGCTTATAACTTTGAGGGTTAACATATTAATAAGTATTTAAAATTCGCAGATTATACGATCTAACTTACATAATGATAGCAAACATTAATATTATCCTCGTAAATTCTTGAAATATTCCATTCCACTATGGAAAATTTTAGTTTCTAGTACATGATAAAGAATATGCGCACTCTGTCGAGTTATAATTTGAATTTTTATTAAAACAACATACTAAATGTTTGAAATTACAAACATAAAAAACCAAAAGAAATTCAAATATAGAAAGAAATGTATACCATAGAAAATAAAGCACAATTATTAATGAATTAGAACATACAATGATACATATTAATTTACTATTGTTTTTTTTTTCAAACCGAAAATTTACATTCAAGCTTCAGTTAGAGAGGCTTAGGGCAAACTTAATTATGGAGAACCTTTCTACAAAGACCATACACACATAAATGTAAATAATTACAGGGCCATATATAAACTGCATGCAATTGTTTTCAAAGTCAGTTAATTAATTATCATGGTTAGTAATACTAATCAAATTATCGCGGTGTTTGTTCAGATAAAAAAAGAAAAATAAGTTTATAAACTTCAAGAGAAAAGTACCTCCACTGTCAAGAAAGTTTAAAAAAAATATGTTATATTTTGAAATAGGGTATCTTATTTAATTTATATCATTTGGTTTTCATCCTTTTTTTCTGGCACACTTCTCCTTTTCCCAGTTTTATTTTAAACAACAACATGTACTTTGGACGATTCTTTTAAAAGAGCTCCCCCCCCCCCCCAGTGGCACGGCGGTATGTCTGCGGACTTATAACGCTATAATCCGGGTTTCGATACCCGTGGTGGGCAGAGCACAGATAGCCCATTGTGTAGTTTTGTGCTTAATTACAAACAAACAAACTTTTAAAAGAATTTGTGCAAACTTGCTCCATTTTATTTTGGTACCTCTATTTAATCACATCCGAGTTGACCAGACGTTGCATAGTCATAATCACATGTTATAGTACATTTACAGGGGTAAAGGTTACATATTGCACCTTAAGACTCAAATTAGCATGTACGCCTTACTATGGACCCTTTTAGGAAATAACATATTCAAACAGATGATTCAGAAATGTGTACAAACTGCATTGGGATGGTGTAAATTATCTAGGTAGAGATGAAATTGAAGTATCTAACCTACTGACTTTTGGGATATCGCACTAAGAATTTGGCCTGACAATTAAAGTGGGTATTGTTTTTCAAATGAGAACCAAAATTCGAGCGCTTTCGAATAGTTCACTATTCTTCTTCAACCTACTCTATTCCCCTATCCAATCCACAAAGCCTCCTCAATCCACAGAGCATACCTCACAATGTAAAAAATACCAGGTAGTTTCGAACAGCGCGACCTACAAAGTAAAAAGGTTATGCTCATTATACAACAAACCTATGGCAAAATCCTGAGAGCTATGATTAAAGAAAAAAAGGAGAGAGATAGCATTAGCAGAAGCTACACTCTACTGTTGCATTTAAAATGAACCAAGGACACTCATAAAGCACCGTGGGATAGGTTAGATTCGTATAGTTGGTTGAAGTGTGAAAAATTAAAAACAAATAATAAGGTGAAATTGAGTATAAAACTGAACAATCTGATTAAGAAAAAAGAGGAAAGTTTAAAGATAAACCGAATTATAAGATTCCAGTTTTAGAAGATAAGTACAATAAATTATTATCAAACCCTAAAGTTGTTAACTTTTCAAATGAGAATGTGTCGTCCAAACAAGTGGAAATTTTAACTTTAGGCTTAAATGTTTCAAGTTATTTTGTATCAAAAGAAGCATGTTTTAAAAGATTAAAAGTGAATGATAGGATGAAGCATGCAGTTAGAACAGAAGTAGCCAATGAATTATTGAACCAGAAAGATAAACCTAAGCTTAACTTAAGTAAAGATGAGGTAGAACAGTTACAGGCATTGAAGAAAATGATAAACTTGTAATTGCTAAAGCTGTTAAATGTGGTTAAGTCGTAATATTGGATAAATGGGTTTATGAAAACAAAATCAAATCATTGTTAGAGGATGGTTCTTATGAACAAATAAAAAGGGACCCCCACCTCCGTGATTCATAATAGGTTAAAAATGGTAGTTAAAACTGTCCTGTTTTGACACCACAAGAAAGAAAAGACTTCGTCCCCTCAAGGTTTATTTTACCAACTGTACCCAAAATCCACAAAATTGGTATCCCCTTTCGTCCAATTGTGGACAATATTGGTCCATAATTTTATTCTTTATCGAAATTTATTTGTCGAAAATGTTCATTTTTAACGAACTCTCATGAATACACAGTGGAAAATTCGTTTGATTTTGTTAACAAAATCTGGGGGATAAATATAAAATTAATTGGTAAATTAGTCTCTTTTGACATTGTGTCGCTGTTTACAAATGTACCAGTTAATGAGACTTTGGATTGCTTGGAAAATAGATTACTAAAGAGTGAGTAATTTTCTCTGTTTTAGGTGAGCGAAATTTTAAAGCTTATTCATGAGTGTGTGTCAAACGCATATTTTAAGTTGAGAAATAATTAAAAAAAAAATCAGATTAAAGGTTTAGCAGTGGGGTTTCCCGTCACCTCTTTTATGTGAATTATTTATGTTCAATTTTGAAATGAAGATGTTTAACACATCTGAGGTGAAACCTTTAGTGTGGTTAAGGTATGTAGATGACACGTTTTTGTTTGGCGGAATGACATTGGGACTTTATTAGAAATTGAAAAACATCTTAATTCAATCAGTCCTATCATCAGATTTACATTAGAGGTGGAAAAAGAGGGTCAACTAACATTTTTAAATATGACCATCAAACGGGACAACAGACAACTCTCAATTTCTGTTTATAGAAAGTCATTTCCTGTAGCAGTACCACCGCACAATATTTCGTGTCACCTATAGACACAAAAACTATCCGCCTTTTCCACATTTGTGTTTAGAGCCTTAAAAATATGCAGTTATGACCGTGATGTGAAAGCAGATTTAAGCTTCTTAAAACACGTAGGAATAGATAGAGGATACACACCCGAAATTATTAATAGATTGCATCATAAACATATCAATAAATTAAGAATGTTAACATGTACAAGATTCGAGTTTGCCATATGTTCAAGGCTTATCTACAAAAATAGTAATATAATGAAAAAATACATAGAACGTAGTGTAATATTCTCTCCGCGTTGTAAATTAAATAGTCTCACAAAATATTGAATAGAAAAAAATTAATAAATGTAGGACTTATAAAATTCCTTGGTCGAATTTATATTGGTCAAACATGTAGAAATTTAAAATGCAGGGTCAAGGAACATAAAACCGCGGTAGTAAAATATAAAGTAAATGAATCAGTATTAGCAGAACATGTAGAGGAAACATCTTTATGTTATAGACTGGAATAACACTAAGTTGATAAAACAGGTAGAATTGAAAATAGAATTAAATATCAGAGAAACTATTGAAATTGAAAAACAAGGAAGCTGGTCTAGGTCTAGAAATAATAAAGTACTGGATAGATGATTAAGTCTAGGTAGTTTAAGTCTAGATGGCGTTATTGGTATGTAAATAATTATGTGGGTATATAAGTTCCAACCTTGCTTTGACCGTTATTCATGATGATGGTGTCATATGTAAAGTTATTTTAGGACAATTCTCTATTTTTAATAAAAATTTATTATTTAATATGTTAACGTTGTATTTCTTTTAATTGTAAATACATGTAAAACGTATTGTTTCGAAATGTATTTAAACTGAAATCATAAAGTAAACAATTCATTGTTAGCCGCGACATAGCGGCTCATAGAATGGCTCTGGGTTTCTTTCAAGCACAAACTTTTGGCTCATAGCCCCATCTCTTGATCGATTGGAGATGTAATTACAGCCGCCGCTGTTGAGGATTCCTTTGTGTTTTTCTTATCTAATCGTACCTTGTTTACATAAAATTCTCCATTAATAAGGGAAAGAAACGTATAGTGTTCTAGTTTTATTGCAAATATCTGCATTATTGCAGTAATTATGTTATTTTCTATAATGCGAATGTGTTAGTTGAAATTTTGACAATTATTTTGGAAATAATTCGTTATCGAGTGCATAATTTCACAAACTGTTAACCACAAAAACGGTTTGTTTTGATTAGATAAGTTGTGTAAGAATCGAAACTTTGGAGTGGCAATAAGCCAGGTTCAGAACTATGATAGTTGTAGGGAAGTGGTCGGGAACAGTATGTAGTTCAGGAGTAATCAATAAATTCATGCGGAATAACTGGATATATATTCAAAAACATTTTTATTTTGACTCAACTTCTTAATCGCGTGCTTTTGACAAAATTTAGTGAAACAAACAGGGAAAACACTTAAACAAACTACTAGAGATAGACTGCTAATGCAAAAACATTAATAATAAATAAATAGATTGTTGTTTGTTATTAAGTACAAAGCTATACAAAGGGTTGTCTGTTCTCTGCCCACCACGGGTATCGAAACCCGGTTTCTAGCTGTATAAGTCTGCAGACATTCCGCTGTGCTACTAGAGGGGGGGGGCATAAATAAATAGAAGAAATTATATATATTATTTTCTTGATGTTTAGCTCTATCGTAAAAACTACAAGACAATTTTATTTTTCCTTTCTCCCTGAAATACTGACTTTGATGAAAATAGTTTGCTTAGTGTCGCTATAAAATGTAAATCCCTTATCTAAGAAAATTTATCACTTGGTGAAATATCAGTGGGAAAAAAAAAACTTGCAACAAAATCAATGACAGAGAATTAAAAGAACTTGTTACGACATTTCGCTGTAATGTCTTCTACTAATTGATCGTAAAAATTTTTCATTTCTTAAGTTGTCTGTCATGTGACTATAGACTTTGGTATAGTCTCTTTCAAACTTGTATTATTATTTTCTTTCTTACTGCAAAAAACTCTATGATCATGTTCACGAAATGATCACACACTACAGTTACTTATAACAAAGTTAATGAAGTTATAACTATTGTTACCAGAAGTACATTTGCGTATTGTTCTGTATCAGTTACCGAATAAGAATAAATTAAAGTTAATTTTTAGTCCTTCAACTGTGGCATGTCGTTTCGAATGAAAATTATCTGGTTTATTTGTGCTGGCTAGAATTCAAGAATGCCACAACAGTGCTTCATAACACTGAAATATGCAACCGTCAAGTGGATCAAGCTAACGGGAAAACAACAACGGCAAGACTGCATATTCCATTTTTGTTCGTGAAACACTGTGATTTTGGCATTTGAAATTTAACACTAAATTTTTTACTTCACCATGATTTCTCTCGCTGCATATTTTACAGGTAATTGATGGGTTTGAATTACAGTGTTTAACTGCGCACTGAACATTAATCCTTAGTAGGCTTTACTTGAGTATTTCATGTGTATACATTAAGTTTTAACTCATTTAAATGTAAAACAAATTCTAACTTCTTAAATATGTTTTGTGATAAACAAGTGTATCATTAACGTAAAAAAACATTAAAGGACAACAAGGGACCTTTTGGTCCATCTAGGTTGTCCTTTCCACTAAATTAAGTTAAAAACTAAAATCACTCAAGGCCAACCTTCATCATTCAAATATTTATCAAGCTTTCTCTTAAACTCCCTTAAATTAACAGTATCTACCACATCTGAAGGCAACCCTTTCTAAAGACCAATTACCCTGTTAGAAAAAAATAATAAAGTTATCTTAGCTGAATATGACTCCTATCCTGCCAAAATTTATATTTTTGTCCCCTAGTCTTACCATTATCACCATTAAATACGAAAACATATGATGCCTCAACATTATCATTTCCCTAGTCAATCTTAAACACTTCAATAAGATCCCCTCTAACTCTTCTTTTTCAGAAGAAAACAACTTCAAAGAGCTAATTTCTGTCCTTGTATGAAAACCTTTACAAACTGCATTAACACAGGATTATTGTGATAGAATAAAATAACATTAAAATACGTTAACATCATGTTCAGTTTCTCAAATACGAAATAGTATCGATCAAGTTAAAGGAATAACTATTTGGATTAAATACTCAGCTAAATTTGGGGAACTGCTAAAGGTAATCTATCAAAAGGGCATCCAGCATCTAGCAGCTTCATCACGTTTTCCACTACTCAATGTGTGCATTACACGCTGGGTTGAGAATATTGAAGGTTAGGAAAGGTTTTGTTTATGTCATCCATCCATACTTCACATGTGAGAGGTTATTGTGTATGAAGATGATAATTTTGAAATGTTTAATGATGATTGGGCTGCTGAAGATAAGAAAAATGCTGTGTCTTATTTAGAAATACTGTAATCCTTTTAATTCATTTTTTTTTCTTAGCAGCTTTATAACGTTCCCTTTACTATTTGAAAGAAGCTTTTGTAAATTTGCAAGGTCCAAACCAAGACATTGTTTCTGGTGTTTCCCTAATAGAACAATACTGTAAAGAACTGACGTCAGTAGGAGTGAACGTAGATAATTGTTCATGTTCTATCTTCAAGCAAGCTGTAATATTGCAAACAATCCTAACATTAATGTTAACATGCCACGAGTTAGTTAACAACAAACCCAACGTGCAAATGCAGAAAATAGTTCCGTGGAGGATTACTTTAAGAAAACAGTAACGATTTCATTTCTTGACCACATTATCAGTAATCTTCACTCCAGACTTGATGCACATATAAAGCAGACAGCATCAGTTTAGAAACTTATGTCATCAAAACTCACACAAGAGTTTACTATCTCTGATATCAGACAGGTTATAGATTTTTACGGGGAAGATTTGCCAAATCCTGATATTTTTGATGAAGAACATCATTGATGGAAGAAAAGATGGCTTTCTATACCCCTCCAGAACAGGCCCCAGATACTGGCTGATTGCTTAAAAGCGTGCTTCGGTCTACCAAATATCTTTATTTTATTGAAACTTTATGCCACACTGTCACTAAGTTCATGTTCATGTGAACGTTCAACATCTGCTCTCCGCCGATTGAATAATTACCTGAGGTTACACAGACCGAAGAAAGATTGAGTGCTCTAGCTTTAATACATAATCATTATGACATTGCTATCAATATCGAAATTGTATGTAAAGTATTTAAGGAAAAGTACTCCCGAAGAATGGAGCATGCTAACAAGTTATTTCAGTAGTGCATACATGTAAGTATATGACAGCCAATGATTGAAATAGCTAATATACTATTGTTGTACAGAGTTGTTTAAGTTAGTAATATTATTTAACAATTATAACTACTCTGCATGTAGATAATACAGTACTTTACTATAATAAAACATACATCTATGTTAATTTAAGTCCAGCTCTCCACGCAGTGTTACAACAGAATGATGCTTTGTTTACTTTTCATTGGATGTTTGTGGATTTTAAGTGAACAGCCATGCAATTGTTTAAGCTATATTACATGCAAAATGGCTTCCAGTCTTATTTTCATAACACCTATTTTTAAACATTTTCTGGAGGCAACCCCCAGACCCCCGTAGCATTAGCATTCTCTCTATGCTGATTGGGCGTCGCACGATATGTGTTGGCTTTAGGTCTCACAAATTAGAAACCCTCTTTCAAACATTCTGCGTACGGGCCTGAAGGTTTATATCAGATTCAGATGATATTAAAATTGAGAGTTAAAAAATAAAGTGACTGAAGCGTCAGAGGTTTTTTATTGCTCTTTAAGGTTTTTATTGAGTTTTAAATCTTTTTATTCCAATAAAAAAGAAACACTTCAGCATAGGTTATAACATACAAGCTCTTTAACAAAATGTATGGTGTATGTACTTTAAAACAATTGATAAAATATTTAATTTTGAGATGGGGAGCTAACTAAACATTTTTTGCTTTGTTTCTGACTCCTCGTACCATTTGAATCTGTTTGTGTTTTAATTACGTGTTTACTAGTACATTTGAATTTGGATATTTTGATTTCAAATGCTTTTCAAATTTCATTTATCAAACTTTATAGTTATTGATCTGATCATAAACTAGTCTAAGATGCAAATCTATTTTAAGTTGTGGTTTAAAATATTATTATTTCTTTGCAAGTTTTCGTATCCTATATCATCAAAATTTCTAGTTAAATCAAATCAAAAAGAATTTATAAAAACACCAAAAAGTTCAATAAAGGTTTGTAATTAAGAAACACTTAAACTTTACAATTGCCCAACCGTGGCACAGCTGTAAGTCTGAAGGCTTATACTGAAAATCGGGTTTCAATACTAGCAGTGGGCAAAACCCAGATAGTCCATTGTGTAGCTTTGCGCTTAACAACAAACAAACAAACTCTACAATCATATATACTTAGAAAAAATAATCACTTTCATGTAACATAAAATTTGAAATTTGACGAAATATAAATATTAAGTACCATAAATGTAAACTGGTAGTTTAACCGGAGAAATCATATACTATACTAAGAAGGTGAGCTGTTCATGAATATCAAATTAATCAATAGTTACATTCTCTAACACTAATTGTGAGGTCAATTCATACAATGATTTTTTGTAACATTTCTTCTGTATAGAAATTGACCATCTTTTAAATAAAACTGAGAAAACTCATCATATTTAGTATTTTTTTAGGTTTAAACACGAAGCTAATTTTTATCGTTGTTTAATTAACAGAGTAGAGACGATCTCTTCAAATCTAGTTTCAAGTCTGATGGTCGATTTTATAGGATATTATTGTGGGTGCCATGCATTTTAGATATGTATAAGTATATATTTCACATGTTTCCATCGTTGATAAGGTATCTTATCCTTATTTCGGCATTTTCTGTTTTAAAAAAAGGTTCAAATTCCAAACTAACTCGAAGTTAGATACGTAAAGATACGTATATTAGTAATAGATAAAATAAATTGCCTCAAACATCATCAAGTTAGATATAATATTTTCCAGTAAGTGTGGTGTTTATATTATTTTTCATAGTACATTGACACTTGGGCATGATCGATTGTTGACAGAAGCAATATCTTTGGAATTGGTGCGAGCCTATCAGTTAGCCTACATACAGTTGGAAAGTCAGGAAATGCGATGTCATGTACTTAGCGGTATGGGTTATTACTCTCATATACCGCAATGACTATTTGAGTGTGGTTAAAACGGCAATAGTCAAAAATCATTATTAACGGATATTAATTCAGTATTAGAAATGTTACGGAGGGCTTTTTTTTTGTCTAGTGAATTTTTGCAATGTTCAAGACTTGTTTGTATGTTTATTAAAGTATTCTGTGTCACTCTGACCTATAGAATGAAGTGAATATTTTCATATTCAGTTGATTAAGTTTGAATGCATGAAAAAAACACTACTGCTCACGTCGGACAAAAATAACTTTGATCAGAATGTCCGTTGCCTATTCCTTGTAAACAATTGATTAACTTGGCACAGAATGTATTTAAGTTACCATTTTCTAATTTATATTGTAAGCATCCTCTAGTACTGACTGTCAGAAGATACAGACGAATAAAGCCATTGCTTAATTAGCATATTTCTTGATAGGGTACTGTTAGGAATAATGGTAGAAAATGAATTTTTTCGTATATGTTAAGGTTAGAAAGATATGTGACTCTAGCATGTTCAAACGTCTGTAATTATAGAAGCAGGTTTATTGAAAGGTATAGCAAATGTAGAGGGTAGAAAAACGAATCACAAAAAAGGTAAAAAATAAAATGAATACATAAATGTACATTTGACCTTTTTCGTGAGGACTGCATAAAAAGAGAGATAAAATAATGACCTTAAAGTAACGGCTGTACCAAAATAACTGATAACTAAATGCATTAGTGTTTTAGACGTTGGTCTTGCTCAGTGAAATCTGACTGTTGTCGAGAAAGTCGTTAACTTTACGTAAATATCCTTTGCCTCGCTCGTTCTCTTTGGTTACCTTTTCGTATTTTTCAAAGTATTGATTTTTATTACTTAAAATGTTGGAGGTAATATACTTGCTGAAAAGTCGTTTCACGTTCGATAACAAGGTTATATGTTATAATAGGACCCGAACTTTGTGTGCATAAAAGCAACAACATTTTATTAAAAGAAAATCTATGTGTTTCAGAAAGAACTGCCAAACTTTATAACATGAGTATGTATCTAATAGAGTCATAAACGTGGTGGAAGATTTGATAAATTTTCATATAAATTATTTTAAGGTGTTGTGAATAACTGTCATCAGTGAGATGGTAGTTATCTAGTTATTAACTTCTTAGTGTATGTTTATTTTCTTTTTTTAATTCTAGAGTTAAAACTCCGCCATTCTTTCCGCCTTACAGTATATTCCAAAAACTGACTTTGGAATGTGTTAAATATATTGAAGCATATATTGGAATGACGCTTTGATTAAACATTTTTATAGAACAACAGCGTAATTATTTTCAAAGTTACATTCTACTGTATGTGTAAATTATTTATGGAAATATTACGAGTAATATCTGATCGATTTGGAGATGTAGTTTGTAAAATACTTCGCAATTTTGACAACCAATCGAGAGAGTGTATTCATATGTTAACGAATCCACCCTGTGGGGAAAAATGTTTTGGGACAAAGAAAAGATTTGAATTTGAATTACATTACTCAAATACCATGAAAAATATACATCCCGTAAACAGGCCTGTCCCTGATTAAAATCATTTTCACAAATTTATCACAAATTTTTACGGTAAATTAAGAGAACCACATTATTTTTCTGTTTCTCACTTCTACTTCCCGTGTGTTTACTTTCTCAATTTGTTCTGTCTGTCTGCTGTTTTCGCTCGTCTCACACTATTTATATATTTATCACTTAATCGTCTACTCACCTTCTGTAAATCTCTATACCCTCGACATCAGTAACTTTTATACAACATTCTATAATCTGGACATCAATGAATTATAAACACAATGTACGACTCTTACCAATTTACATAACTAAACTTGTCATAACATTTACTTTAAAATAATTTATTCTAACTCTCTTGTTATGAACAAAACTAAACAATCATAAAACATTCGCTCATAAAATAAATTATTCAATAACGTCTACACTAAACTGTTTTTTATATCACGATATACATTTTTTTGTTTCCCATTTTGGGAATGTGATAATTACAAAGGAGACTGGAATGTAAAAAAGTAAAAATAATAACCAAGAAGTTGATATTTCAGTTATTCGACGAGGTTTAATTTAAACAATTTTATGTTTTATATTATTTTTTTAGATTTTCATTCAATAAGTATCTATTTTCAAGTATTTTATCAGTTAAGATATAAAAAATTTAAATTACCTAACTTTTTATACATTAATATAAATTCTATATAGGATTTTCCTACAGTTTTATCACATTTAACAATTTTACTTTTTATAAACTCATCTTAGTGTACATACCTATGATGTTTATTTTTTATGATGTATTTTCTTATTTATTTTTATGTCTACTTTTAACATTTTCTTACTGACCATTTTACAGGGATTAAGTAACACTCCTGACTGTAAGATATATAACATTTAGAACATAAAACATACTGTTACGACAGCGGAAGTCACGTGACTCTGCTAACACGTAATGAGTATCTAGACGGATCGGGGAACATCACGAATAATCCAGTATTTGATAGACGCCCTCTAATCCTGTATACAAGCGCGCCAGATAAAACGAGACAATTAATCGGAACTGGAATAGCAGACAGAGAGATTGAAGATATAGACAGATAATCGAGTCAAGCCGTAAGTAAAGTGTGTAAATCGTTGTGAATTATAGGGTGTGTTTAAGTTAAAGTGACTATGGAAACTCTGTGTATTGCAAAGTTGTATTGAGAAAAGAATAAACTAGTTTTATTTAAGAAAGGACTTGTATCGCTGAAGTTCCTCGGAAAGAATTTCTACGGAAAATTAACAAATGAACACAGACGTAACAATACATGTAACAGAGTTTGGTTTTTCCTATACGACACTGAGCTTATAGAGAAATATCATGAATCACAGAGTTACGAGACTGATTTATTCATTCAAACTACCAAGTTTCAATTACGTTTTTATTCAATATTTAATTGAAGCATACGAATACAGATTTAAATACGTAATCAAATTTTATAATTAGTATTTTCATTACTTTTTGTTTGTTTTAGAAATTAAGTGTAAAGCTACTCTGACTTCAGGGAAGGTCATTAGTTAACAGCATCCCACCCCCGCGAACTCTCTGGCTACCAGAGGTGAAATTCTGCCGGTGCTCACCGGTATTGAGTACCCGAACTTATTTTTTAAGACGGTACTAGTACCGGGGCATATTTGAGTTGCTTTGTCGTTTTGTATGTTTACACGTAGATTTTTTTCTTTTTTAAAAAACAGATCCACTTCACCCGGCTGAGTACCTCTACTTTTTTGTTGTTGAGAATTTCACCCCTGTTGGCTACTCTTGTATGATCGCATAATGGGATTATCTAGCGGAAACACACCCACAAAATTCTAAGCCCCCCTTTTTTTTGTGGGGACGGGACGTAAATCACGCTTCCTTGTTATTCAGAGTCCAATTGTGCTAGCCATTAGGTCTGTTTTGATGATAGCTATCGGAACAGTGATGAAATTGAAAAAATATTATGGTTTCTTCTAATTAACATAGAATATTAAATCTTTTATTGTCAAAGTAAACAAAGAATGCACGTTATGTATCAATGTATTTTCGAAAATATGGAGACAATGAATAACACCTATTTTGATTATTACAATTTTTATAACTGACAGTATTGGGTTGAGTTGGCCTATGGATCTACGGAAACATGCTTCAAATTAGGGACGGCTTGTCAATTTATGAGATTTTGTTATATTTTTGTGGTTAAAAATCGTATTGATATTCATTTACAAGCTTACACATATAATGATATTATACAGGAGAGATTTAAAGTACTTATAAAAACGGCCTATTATTAATATTATAGACATATTTTTTTTCAAGCTAACCCGAGTTTTTGCCTCTGCCTTTATCTTTAGTTTTTTTTTCTTTCCCATCTTTCGCTTGTTGAAACCGCTAAGAAGAGTGCTTTAGGTTGATTGCCCTCACCATAGCAGACGAATGCTAAACAGCACTGGCTATAGACAAAATCCAATGATATAAAGATTGAAAAGATCAATAATTTCCCTGTAAGAAGCACTTTGAAAGATGATGTACGCAATCCCACGTCCTCCCATGAAATCTAACACAAGCTCCAAGAGCATATAGGGAACCAAGCGTTAGTCATGTGGTTTTGTTCTGTTATCTTTTCTTTAATTAAAGCACGTGTTTTTATTCTGTTACTTTTTCTTTAGTTAAAGCTATTACGGCACATAAACCTATTTATATTAACTCTTTCATGTGATAATGAAGTTTGTGGTTTTTTCCAAAATTTTTATTTTAGCATTAAAGTCATAAGAAAAAAAAAAAGAGTTTGATGTATATTTTTTTTAGAATTCAAAAACAGCGAAATGAAGATAAGGGCTCGTGGATTTGAATTTTAAATTAACTTGAAACGACAAATACACACACATTACTTTTATTTCCATATTTATTTTCACACACGTAACTACGGAGACGGCAGGAAAAAGGGATCTTGTGAACAAGATACTAAAAGCCGTTGCTTCACATTTTTAACAGCAACGAAAAAAAAATCAGCATATGGTGATCTATCTGAGAAATTCAGCATTTAAACAAGCCGAAAAAAATTGTTTGCCATTAACTCCTTGTACCCACCTATTTCACAAAAAAACACTTGTTAAATAATAATAATAATAAAAAAGGTTTGTTTGTTTTAGGGCAAAGTCACATTGCTGTGTCCACTGCGGGGAATCAAACTTCGGAGTTTGGCGTTGTAAGTTCGTAAGCTTACCGTTGTTTCTCTGGGGGACTGAAAAAATTATTGTGGTTTAGATATTGAAAAATTGGAATTTGTATGGGGTAGAAAAAAATAAAACATTCCTTTCAACCTTAGATGTTACATTTAGAAAATTAATTTTCTATAGATTACATTTACAAAATTAGTTTTCTACAGATTACATTTACAAAATTAATTTTCTATATATTACATTTACAAAATTAGTTTTCTACAGATTACATTTACAAAATTAATTTTCTATAGATTACATTGCACATTTAACTTCATAAAGTGTATTTGTTTCGTCGTATTTTCTTACATTTATATGTTAAAATTTTCTGTCCATACAAGTTTAAAAAGAAGAATGAAAATCTTACACCTCACACAATTAAAAATATCGAAATACAACTATTTTAAATTGGTCTAAATATAATCTAAGAAAAAATGTTGGTTGGACTTAAGTGATATAAAACATTTAGACCAATAAAAAGGCTTTATAGACGTATAAACTTTATGGAATTGGATACATCTCCGATGCACAGTGTGTCCATGCGATACCACAAAATTATTTCCATACGGTAAGTTATGATTACGTTGTAAGAGTGACAGTCAATCCTTTAGCATGTAAGGTGGATAGTAAGGTGCTGTTGACTGGCTGTTTTCCATTTGGTCAGTAGTTCATAATTAGAGACAGCGACAGATAGTCTTCGTAGTTTTGCCATAAATACAAATTATAGCTACAAAAATACCTAAAATGTGGAGAACTAGTTTGCGCGGAATGTTAAATGGCGAATATTATTTTGGAGCATGCCGATGTTTTCCCTCTCCCTATTTGATTCCTTGTTCATGCCCTATTAGACTCCAAGGAACTTTCCTGGTCATGCAATTCCGATCTATAGGACGAAATAAACACTCTACATCAATGCTTAGATATATATCTAAACTGTTAATCGCTAACTCACTGGCCAAGTTGAGAATCTATAATTCTAAAGCTTCGTGTCTCGATCCCTACAGTGGTCACAATACAAACAATCCATTGAGTAGCTTATCGCTTAACAACAAATGTTACTTGCAGCTTTTACAATATTATTGTATGATACAATGTACGAAAACACTCGACAGATGTCTAAGTTGTTCCAGGTGCCATAAGCAAGGAAAGATTGCGCCTTTAAAATCGATACATGTTCCTATGGAGTAAAATTGTTTTTAGTGCAGTCTATCGCAGGATATATTGTTAAGCCTAAATAATAATGTGTTAGTATAGCCTTCTCACCAAGCTATGTTACCAGTCTTCTACTTTCTTTTTTACTTTTTTTAATCAGCTGTTACTACTTGGGTTTTAAATAATGTACATAATGTATGTATATATATATACATAGAAACAAAAATAAGACTTCACTTATATACATATCCACACACATATAAATTATTTTAATTTCTTTTTTGCATATGATATTTTTTATGACCTCCCCCTAAAAAAACAGCATTTATCCAGCTATATGATGTTTCAATTGCATAGTACAAAGTGAGCGCTATGAACGATATTTGATATTTTAATTCCTAGATTATAATACAGATAGAATTTTCCTCTTCTACTTTTCTGCAGATGCTGTGGTCTTATCATATTTTAACACCTCCGCCAGCGGATAAATTAATTATACTTTTTATATGCGTATGCACATATAATCATTTTATACGACTATGATTATCGTCAAATCGTACAAGTGGCATTTTTATTGAAAATCCCAATTGATGAGACAAATAAAACAAGTTTCAAGTAGTGCTTTCGAGTAAACAATAAAGCTAGTTCATCTAAGATGGCATTTTTTCTTTGTTTCGTTTAATATTAATGTGTTTCCTTAATGTCCTTAATGAGTTCGCAGAATATCATTTCTTAAACATAAGCATCACAATTTAGTCTAAAGCGGACGTACACATGCATCAACTTTAACGAATAAACCAAAAACAAAATTTGTTATTAGGGAGGTTACTAACTATTTAAAATTGAACTTAAATATTGGAAGAAATACTTTAACAAAACAGGAACATCTTTTATAATCAAGATGAAAAATAAATTATGTTTTATTTTGTCAGTAGATGACACCACCAAACTATATTGCAAGCAAATTGCGCAATAATACAATCAGAAGATATATATATTTTATATAATAAACACTAAACACTTTAAGTTTCAGTAATAAAAATCATATCAGAAGCTAAACTAAGTAGAATTTTGTATAGGCCTTAAATGCATTCTACAAAAATACCTAAAATGTGGCGAACTAGTTTGCGCGGAATGTTAAATGCCCGAGATCAAAGAACGATGTGATCGTGAACAGATTATTTTGGAGCATGCCGATGTTTTCCCTCTCCCTATTTGATTCCTTGTTCATGTCCTGTTAGACCCCACAGATCTTTCCTGGTCATGCAATTCCCATCTAGCCTTTGACTATAACCAAGGTATGTCCCAATCTCCTTCGTCTTTCTCTCGTTCTATATTCACACCTTTTATTTTGTTATTGTTTCACGTACATTGTCCCTTTTGGCTGGCACACTCGCGTCTATTTTCTTCGTTTACTTTTTACTGTTCTCTTTGTACTTCTAAAAAACTGAATTGGCTTCAAATTGGTAAGTATTCTTCAATGCAATTGGCCTAACCAGTTTTAAGAATACTTACGTTTTCGATAAAAGGCATTCTAAGACTAAATTTATATTAATATATATATATATATCCTAAATTTGCAACGTGAGCGTTATGAACGATATTTTACTTTTGACACTATAATATTAGAGATTTTCTTCTCTTCTACGTTTTTTGCACATGTTATGGTTTTATCATATTTTAATGCCTCTGCCAGCGGATATAGCAGTGTGGGACATTTTTATTAGTTTTACCCTTTTTTATTTACCTGCTTCTCCTTAACCAAACTTGTAAGCGTCCTATTTGCCTTGCGACTGGAATAATCCTGAACCTATTTTCTATTTCCAATACCTCTTTATTACTGTTTATAAAACAATCTTTACTTTCACGATAAATAGCGAATTGAGTGTAAATACGACAGTTTCGCAGTAGTAACCCTGAAATAACTGCTGCCATTTTTACGAAATCAATAAAATATATTTTCATTTATTGATCATCGTACAGCAGTGAAAAGTTTGGACATAGATGCTTGGCTGCATCAGTAGAAAACTTAGAATAGTCGTTTTCAGTGTAAATAAAATGTAATTTTGGATAAAGTGAGGATAAAGAACCTTTGAAAATTACTTTTCTCTAGCACAATCTTTTTGTTGTTGAAGAACACGAGTAGCAATTGAAAGCAAAAAGTTAAATAGTAGAATTTCAGCAAATATAATTATTGAATTATATTTACTCTAAACTTTCTGTATTATTACAAATATATATATTCATATATGTATACTGAGAAAGCGAAGAACGACAAGTGTTCAGGTATGTTAACTGTTAAAAAAAAGAGAAATATATATATATATATATATATACTATTTTTATCACACCTTTCAAACATTTCACTCACTGTATTCCTTTTCTAAGATTACATAACTTAATAGTCATTTGGTGTTAAGTGGAGTTTTCACTTGTTTACAGAAATTTTGAAAATTATGAAATGATGAAAATAAAACACTCATACAACGTGCATTTTTGTTCGTTACATTTCAAGCACATGGAACTAGGAGCTCAGGAAATAGTCGAAACTGTGAAGGATTTTTTTATTAAGTTTTGAATACTTGTTCTATAATTCCGTTTTGTTTATTCGTTCTTGGAACAAATGCGTACTTTAAGTCTGAATCGAGAGGAACAGTTTGCATATTGATAAATACTCTTTGGGAGATCAGTTACTTATAAGATATTTGAGGGTTCTTTGCGTTTCGCATGTCTTATATATATATATATGAAGTTTGCTGACTGAACTTATAGCCTCCCAGTGGCACAGCGGTATGTCTGCGGACTTATAACGCTAGATAGCCCATTGTGTAGCTTTGTGCTTAATTACAAACAAACAATCATAACTTATATGTGAAAAGAAACCAATTAATACGGATTATGAGTAAGCTCCATTATGCGCTTTCTGGTGTTCTTGTTTTATATTATTTGCAATAGATTTGTTTGCACACTTGCTATAGTCACGTTATCACGATGAAGAAGGTCTCAGCTGCACCATCATCGTGGTACGTGCCAAAGAAGCATCTACAGATGAGGTAATATGAAACAAGGATTATTAAGCAATAGAATGCATTTATGTTTTAGAAATCCTTATATATATATGTAATTGTTCGTCGTAAAAAAATACTGAGCTTCTAATCCGATTTAAATTTCTCTTTTTTTATTTTGTTCTGAATAAATATTACTTTTATATTTTTCTAACGAGTGTGTGTTTTCCATAGCAAAGCCACATTGGGCTATCTGTTGAGTTCACCGAGGGGAACCGAACCCCTAATTTTAGCGCTGTAAGTCCGAAGATTTACCACTGTCCCACCGGGGGCATTTTGTAATGAAGTAATACTTTTTGCTTATTCTTTTTAGATCAGTTTCATACAGCCTAAAAATATATGCTTGTTTCTGTTATACCTGAACAGCTGCTAAAATTTTAAAGGAGGATAAGAAGAACAAAAAAGAAGCTGTTCTAGACAGAAATGATGATGTACACTTACTTTTCTTTGTCGTATTATTGTTAGTTTAGAACAGTCTGGAAGCTTATGTTCACATTGATAAGCTACTACTACAGATTATAAAAATATTCTCTGTCACCTTAAAATTTTCTAAATATTGTTACGTTTACTTCTATATAAAATATGAAATAAGCCTTGAATATTAAGAAAACAGCAGAAAGGGATATTTCGTGTAATAAAAATCAACATCATTAGCCGTTTTAGTGTATTTTGAATATATTTCTAAAACGTTTTTTATCCAAGAGGCTTCATTATATGAAGAGCGCTGGAAAAAGATGTAACTTATATCTAGTGATTCCCTAAACAGTTTTTTTTTATCTTAACATTATCTCATTTTATGCACTGCCTAAAATGAACTTTAATCATTTCGCCTCGTCTTTATTTGTATCTTGAGTAAATTGCAAAATAACCTTCTTTAAACTTAGTGCTTTGATGTTTTTGTGCCAAGCCGTGGTCGAGACTTTTAAATAAGAATGGTGGATTATGTATTGACAGAATGACTTTGATTCAAGCAATTATATTACTCGTAATTATACTTTATAAAGTTATTTGTTAGTTCATAGACTTATAATAGCGCTCTTGTGTCCAATAACTGAACTATAAAAGCGAAAAGACGGTTAGACATATAACCACTAAAAAAAACAAACGAATTAATCTTAATAAATAAGTGGCCACACTTAGCCATTTGTTTCACGCATTTTCTTATAATTCATGCATTATTTGTGTAAGACAAATAGGACCTGGAGTGACCTAGTAGTTAGCTTGCTGATATGCTGATCGAAGGGTCCAAAGTTCGATCCACGATGCCACTGAATACGCTGAGTATTTTCAGCTGTGGTTGTTTTGTAAAAGTGGAGTAAGTCTCGTTATCCTGTTCAAAATAACCGGAAAAAGCCTTTGTGCTGTTGATTAGCTACTCTCCATCTGGGTAATACTTCAAAATGAGGCACGGCTATACTTGAACCATAGAGGTCAGTGACCTGGCCATTTAGTCCATGTGTCACATAAAGCGCCGTTCTTATTGGAAATTTCAATTCATGAGACAAATAAAACAAGTTTCAAGTAGTGCTTTCGAGTAAACAATAAAGCTGGTTCATCTAAGATAGCATTTCTTCTTTGTTTCGTTTAGTGTTAATACGTTTTCTTAATATCCTTTATGAGTTCGTTTTTTAAGCATAATCATCACAATTTTTTCATCATCTTTTACTCAACCGATTATTTTATTCTGTCTGTTTCTGTGTTTATTAGGTTTCGGCATATGTTATTATATATCGTAAAACGATAAGTCCCTAATGATTTCGGAACGGTTCTTCGGATTTCTTTCAAGCTGCTCCTGTCCATATTGCTCTAGATTATTAAATGTTTTACGCTAAAATTGGCCTATTTCATGATTAACTAGTCTGTATCGTTCGAAATTGAAAAGAGTTGTTTTCCGTGAATCGAGAGAAGTAGTTTAGTAAATATTCACTCAAGGCGTCTGACTAAGAAAATATGGATTCTATGAACATATAAGTGAAAGTAAAGAAAAATATGTCAACTACGCAACCAGATATTCAAGCTGCTAAGCCTGGCGTTAAGAATAGGCAACATCGTTTGCTGCCTAGGACGCCAACTTGTCGGTGTACTTCAGTGTGAGCCTTAATTTCTGCCTATAGCTCCAATTAAGTTATCTCCGGTTCTGCAAGCTGCCACAAGATGCTATAACTGAAAGAAATCCACAAAATGGAAAAGTTTTACATATTTCTTGACCGATGTATTGAAATTGTCTTAAACTTGCATCTGAATAACACGGAACATTGCCGCAATACATATTTTAAACAGTAGAGAGCGCGACAACAAGAAGTTGTACTTACCGTTAACTGTTCCCCAAGTGATTTGACGATAAGTATGAGGGCTCCTAACGTTAAATTCGGAGGCTTGCACAGTGCAGTTAGCCCATTCTGTATTAAGATAACTTACATTTGGACAAGGCTAAAATATTTCTGAGAACACTTCATTACAATTGTCAATAAACGAACTATTTTTTATTTGTTAATTTGTTTTCTGATTGATCCAAGTAAAATTATTGATCACCAACTTACACAATAAAAAATGAAAAGTAAAATTTATTAATTTTACTGTTGTGTCATGACCGACATTTATTCTCTTCAATGTTTGAAGAAATTCGACCACACCGGAATGTGATTGGACGTGACTATATGGAGATGACAAACACTGACAAGAACGCACATGATTGCTATATCTTACTATGAAACGTGTTTTGAATATGAACGCCGAGAAACATTACTGCATGGAATATTTTACAGAAAAAAAAATTCACTTGCTAAATATTTATTTCATAGAATAATGTATCAAAGTCAATGTGGATATGCACGTACTTTATAATACGAAGTCATGCATTTTTCTATTTCTGAAAAAGAAATATATTAAAGCACACACACATTAAATTTCGAACAAAATTAATAGTGTTATTGCATTCTTAAGTCATGCAATATGCATATATCATATTTTAAAATATGTAACTAAATATTTGCAGACACCAGCGTTAATTGATGCTTGAATAAGTAGAGGAAAAGGACAACTCTTCTGAAAAAGTATGATTTATGCAAGGTATTACTGATATTGATACTTTCACCATTAACGGTACCTTATGTGTACATGGGTTCAATGGTTAAGTCAGCGGCCCCTAGAGTTCAGGTATAGCCGTCTTTAATTCTGAAGTATTGACCAGAGAGAAGGCAGTTAGTAAGT